>NW_010225028.1:105936-122902 GCF_000690775.1 Eurypyga helias
CTCACCACCACTCCTGGCAGCAGCATCTGCTCCTTGGAACCCTCCGGTGCATCTTTGCCGCTGCCCCAGCACACCTGGCAGATGCACGAGATTGGGTAGAGACGTGACTGTTTTTCTGCCAGCAGACACAATACATTCCCAAACAATAGTCATTGCACAACTCATCCCTACATTTAACAAAATTTTACAGGCAGAATAAATCTCAGGGCCTCAATAAATCTTGTTGCTGAGATAAGGAATCTGCATCCAGAGCTTTGTGTTGACTAAATCCTGCCCAGTTCCAGGACACATGAGGAGCAACCTGTATTTCACACCTGCTTTGGAGCCCACTGGGAGATTTATGAGATTGAGAAGTGAAACAACTGCACTTTGCAAAGACTCCGTGTTTCCTTCCCCGCATTGAGGCACCCCCAATTGTCAGGCAGATGGAAAATGAGATTTCCCAGACCAGCTGGCAAGGTTTTTCAGGGTTGAGATGGGGGAAGACTCCCTGGTTTTTGCAACTTTTGGGACAGTGCTTCCACATTTGCATTCTGCAGCAGGAGTGCAAGAAAAATCTGAGTGGACACGTCTGCTTCATATGGTCCCACATCTCCATGGTGTCCTTAGGGTTTCTCTTTGTGGTGTCCAGTCTCACCATGGTGATTGCTGTGGATCCAGGGGTTGCTGGCAGATGACGGGGACCACCAGGACTTTTGGCATGTGAGCTGTTTTGTGAAGCCATTAGTTCATCCTTCTGGCTTGTCTCATTAGTGAAGGATCTAGGATTGTCCTCTCCTAAATGGGCACCAATACATCACAGAGTTGACTGCACAGAGGGGGAGATCTCTGAAAAAGAAAACACTCTTTTCCACAGATTAACAATAGTACAATAGTACTAACCAAACCAAACCAAAAAAACCCAACCAACCAATCAAACAAAAAAAGAGCAAGGGAGATGCTGTCTGTGGCAGGAGGCATGGAAGTGTTTTGAGCTCCTCACCTCTGCCATGGCACCCCTGCAGCTGTGGGTCTCAGCCTGCAGTCCCAAGGGAACAGCATTATGGGAAGGCCTGGAAAGGTTTCATGGGACAATCCCGGATGCCGCTACGTCCTGCCAAAGAAAATGCATTGCAGGCATGCCAAAGAGCAAGGGAGATGCTGTCTGTGGCAGGAGGCATGGAAGTGTTTTGAGCTCCTCACCTCTGCCATGGCACCCCTGCAGCTGTGGGTCTCAGCCTGCAGTCCCAAGGGAACAGCATTATGGGAAGGCCTGGAAAGGTTTCATGGGACAATCCCGGATGCCGCTACGTCCTGCCAAAGAAAATGCATTGCAGGCATGCCCCTTCTAAGGGTTTGCAATTCCAACAATGTTGTGGTTTGTTCTGCGGCTGAGAAGACATTCTAATTTCCTAATTTTTCCAGCCCAATATCTCCCATTTGGATAGAGCAAATGACTGGAAATTTGAGCCTTTCCACAAATCTCTTACTGGTGAAGACCAGAACTGACCCATATGCTGGCTATGCTGGTAGGTAAACATGGGATGTACTCTTGGAAAATGGTGGTGGTGGTGGATGGGGAGGGATGGAGAGGTGTCCAGAGGGTGGGGATGGTGCTCTGCTGCTCCAGCTTCCCTCTTCTGATGTCCCAGCTGCTGCCAGGGAAAGGATGTAGGACAAAAGACTGAGCAGCTGGCAAGGAAGAGAAAAAAGAGAAAGTAACTGAACCCAGGAGGCTCTGGGGAGGTGAAGAGAGGGTGGGACACACCTCACTGACCCCAGAGGCATGACCAGAATTTATCATTCAGGTTGGATATGGGTAAGAATCAGATGCCTGTACAGAGCCTGAAATAACAGTCCAACCAGCACTGGGGCTGAGCATGAGGACTTCTTCTTGTGCAAGCCCTAGGGAAAAGGGGGCGGGGTATTTCCACACATGTAACACACTACCACATGCATGTACCTGTGGGTGCAAGAAGCCACGGGCAGGATAGAAGTGCCCAGTGTATCAGCTAAGAAGCTTGAGACAGGTCCTCTCTGCTTAGGGACATGGGATTCAGAGCGTTTTTTGAAATAGGATTACAACCAAGAAATAGGACTTTTTAATCCATTCTCTCCCTAACAAAAATAAGACTCAGTGAGCTGCTCAGGTCAGAAGAAAGCACTAATCTCTACAGCAACCCTGTGCTGAGGTCTGGCAGTCCTGGACTGCCTGGCAGTGGCTGGAAGTTTCCTGTTATCTGCAGCAGTGAAAGGAGAAGACCCTGCAGGGTCCCAATCCTCACATGCAGCCACCTGGGAGCTGGGCAGTGGGCATGGACATGGACTGAGCTTCTGAGCTTCCCCTCCTGCTTTGGAGTGAACTAGGTTCTTATGTGCATTAACCCATAGCACTGCAGTGATCCTAGGGCACCTCTTCCTCCTGGGGCGTAGGATGGGGTGATGCCCTGCAGCTCCTTATGCTGACGGGATGGTTGGGAACACCTAAAAGCCAGCCACAGGGAGCATTGCTGTGTAGAGCTGTGGCAGGGGTGTGGGCAGTACGACTTGGGGCATCCCTCTGCCTGGGCTGTGGCTGGAGAGCAGCGGCTGAGCTGGGGATGGGGCAGGTGGTGCTTCTCCCCACCCCACGGGAGCTGCAGTTCCTCCTGAGCTTGTCCTGATGAGCCAACGATAATTTTCTCTTCTTTTTACTGCAGAAACCTGACCCCGACAGACACTGAATCCGTGCAAGAGGCTCCAAGGTCTTATTTCAACCCTCCTTCTCCACTCCCTGCCGCCTCCATTATCTGATGCTATGCAAATGTTCTGAGGCTCCATGAATCCTTCACCTTTCTCAGTCCCATCTCTGATTTCCCTGGTGCATCAGAAAAGCAGAGACCGGCTTTCCTGACTTCCCTGCTGTGCATTCATTTCGACCTGTGAAGGGGAATTGCGAAGTGTGGAGAGAACACGGGTAGATTAAAAATCCTCACAGATTCAAGGGCAGATGGGATGGAAGAGAAGTCCACGGAGGGTTAAGCAACACGGTAGAGATCCCTGGCCCGGGAAGTCCCTGGGCTGGAGACTGGAACAATGGGAGGTGATCAGAGGGAAACATTCCTGGTCTTTTTTCCCTCTCTCTGTCATTTGCTCTGGGCTCTGTTGGAGAGAGGTGCTTTGCCACCCAGCCTGTCTGTGTCCTACTCAGCAGCACCGCCAAAGGGAGATCCCAAAAATGTCCTGTGCTGGAAGGAAGAAGCAAATGAACTGTGAGGGCATGCATCATCCCCATACCATGTCTGCTGGCCCGGTGCTGCTGTGGTGACAGGACCCAGCACCTACCACGGCCATTCATCAGGAGCTCCTTAAACAGTCCTTCACCTCCCGTTGCTGTCCTCGCCTTGCCCTAGCTGCCAGGCGGTCATGCCAGCACAATTGTAGGGAACACTAAAATTACCTTTTTTTTTTTTTAACCTCAGATCAATGCAGCATGATGATCACTCCATCTAGAGATGGCCAAAGGGTACGTGTTGCTGCCCATGCTGCCTTTATGCACTCAGAGCATTGAAGACCTGACAGGACATCCTGGTGTTGCCACTTCCCTCAACCAGATTTTGTTTTAATTAAACCACATTATTTTCTGGGGAAAAAAGAGTTCATATGCCAGGAAATGGAAATTGCCACAGCCTTGGGGCATGATGGTGAACTGCCCTCTAGACCTCCGCATCTATTCTGAATTTGCAACGTACTACTTCTGGCTCTGGATCTCTTTCTGCTTTGGTTACTAGTCCAATAATCAGTTTTATTCGTTAGCAAGGTCTTACAGACTGAATAGGTTACCCTTTCATCTCCTTTTTTTTCAAGCTGATTGTCCAAATTCAGCATTTACCTGCAAGAACTTCAGCTGCACTCACTTGGTCGGGTCAACCTGTGCCGAGCAGCCAGAGGAGATGGGGGAGTTGGGCAGCACTGCCGCTGTGAGGGGAGGGGTCTGTCACCATTGCGGCAGTGGTGCAGGGACTGGATGCAAGCAGCATGCCCAGCCAAGGTGCCTAGGACATGTGCAGGGTGGGCAGGGGCATCCCAGCAGCAAGGCTGGCTGAGCCAGGCTGCTGGTGCGCACCAAAGGCAAGGGGCTTGTGGCCATGCGGTTTGACCCAGACCCACGTTCTGCCTTTACAAAGTGCAGGATTTGGCGGCGGTGAGCATGGGCTCTGTTCCCAGAGCATTTTGTAAGGGCAGATGGCTTGGAGGCAGGAGGCACAAGTGTCAGCACACGCTCGATGGAGAGATGGCTGGAGGGAAGGCAAAGCTGGAGGAGGCTTCAGGGCAGAGATGAGCTCCCATTGCATCTGCCACTGGAATCCCCTCCTGCCCTCCTACACACCCTGCAGTGCTGACCTTTTCTTGCTCTTAGACTTGTCAACATGACCCGTTAACTGAACTAGGAATGATTTCCCGCTGATATATGAAAGGTTCTTGGGAATGTCAGGGTTTTTCTCTTGTTTATTTTTTATTTTTCACCCAGCAATTAACTGAATTCCAGCAAATACTTCCATTTACGTGAGCTGTGCGCTGCTGGTTCACCTGCCAGAGCCAATTTGACCTGTATTATGTTTGAATACATGATCATATTTCTGTCAAATTTGTAACAGCAAACAACATGCTATTTATTCCAACTTCACCCCAGCTACACACTGGCTGTAAAAGGGCAGGCAAGTTTGCTGGGGAAAAGCAAATTCCACTGAATGCTTTGAACAGCTGAACCATCAGAGCGAGTTTGTACCCGATCAGGGCTCTGCGAGCAGCAGGGCTCTTGGCTCGTGGTCGGGTGCTGACATCAAATGTGCCATCTTACCAAGCCGTCTTACGTCAACAGCAACATCTCAACTGTGTAACTTCCTAGATGCTGTTATACTGCAACATATGTACCACCAAAAGGTCTCCATGCACCAGGTGCAATGAAATTACAGTTTGTTGGCCTTAGTGTCGTGCTTATGCGTGAACAAAATTATCAAACAGATGTCAGAATTGGGAAAAGGCCCTTGGACCTAAAGCATCCATCCCTCCCTTCCCACAGAGGGGTCTCCAGACTCTGAGCTGCAAGGAAGGTGTCCACCTTCCCAACAGCTCTGCTTTGGCAGAGCTCCAGGACAGTAAACATTTCTTGGATAATCATCCTTCATTACCTCAGAGATCCTAAATGACTCTCTGAAGGCTCCAGCTTTCTGCAGACATCCCAGGAATTGTATAAAGCTTTGGAAATTCCCCATGGAATCACCTCCCCACACACCTTCACATATTGCACCACTCTGCTTGGTCTGACTCTCCCTCCTCCCTGGAGGGATAAGGAAGGCTGAGTCCTCCATCTCCACCCCCCCAAGATCTGCAGATCTTGCACTGCTCCAGCTCCCAACATCCTCCCTTTCCGATCGACTCCGCAGTGCATGTCTCCCACCTCTCCCACTGTGGGGGACAGGCAATCAGCCCTGATGGAGGGTGGTTGGAGCTGACTGGAGATGCCCTCAGAGAAGGGAGGAACCGTATTGCTCCACAGGCAATCCTTGAGTGGGGCTGGTCTGGGAGAGGTGGCCATTACTGCCCACTGGTGCTTTGGAAAACCTGACAGACTGAGGCTAGGAGCCCAGCCAAGCACTTCTAGCAGAGATCCAACCAAAGAAGTCAGTACCCTTGGACAGCCCACCCTTCAACTGTTGGAATGGCAGCAGGACTGTCAAGGATTTCCAGAGGGCAGTGCCAGGCCAAGGGCAGCAAGCCATCAAGCGAGGGACCCAATGGACAGCCTGGCTGCCGAGAAGGGCAGGGAGCAGATGCCTAGCTGGGCTGGAGATAGGGACAGGAGACCCAGGGGACACCGTGGAGGGTTGCTGGAAACCACTGAAAGCTGCTAGACTGAGAAGAAGCCTAGAAGAAAGCATGAGGCCCCCTGGACAGTGGGTAGGACAAGGTGTCTTTACAATCTCTTTTATTTTTATTCAAACACCAGCAAAATAGAATTCGCACCACTTTTTATAGTTCTCTTGTGTTCTGCTAAAAGCTGGCTTTTAAATGCTCCAGGCATTTCTCCCTCAAAGCTCTGGCCAGCCTGGGACCCTGACTGCCCTACCCAGTGTGTGTAAACAGAGGGTGTCAGGGCAGACACCCCAGCCTGGGGCATACCGTGGCATGGGTCAGGCCCCAGGGATTTTCTTTCCAGACAGGTCTATCAGCTGGCAATGATACATCATTCCTCCTTACTTTCTAATTCCTCCTCTGATGGATGCAGCCAGCCCTTCTCCAAACCTGACATTTATAGCACCAGTTTTCTCTGGGTATAAATATAACCTGAATGCGTTGGAGTAGCAGGAAAATCGTTTAAATGTTCCCTTTGACAGCAAGTTTGAAGATTGCTGACACTAAAACCACTTACTTATATTGTTCTGTATCATCCTGCACTCAGCCTTCAATCATCCTCATTACAGGTGTGGCAGGCACTTTGCACAGGGATGCATGCATGAGCTCACCCTCTCCCGCCCGCTACCCAGCCCGTGACACCTCCTACAAGCCCAGAGATCCTCGTGTTCCCACTGAAATGAAGAGGAGATCTCACAGCCACACAAACGGACCAACATGCCTGTGTATGCCCGAGCGTATGCCCAAGCCCTGGGGTGGGCAGGCACACACAGCTGTAACGCTGACGTAAGCGTGAGGTGTGTGGATAAGAGGTGCACACAAACACTTGGGCATGCTTGGACACCAGGACACACTCTCTCTCAGTGCAAACTGGGAAGGCCAGCAGCTCTGGCAGGTTTTGGTACCCAAAGTCCTCCGCTATGTCTAGTCTCCATCATTTGGGTAATGGCACTAACAGCACATGTCTGTGACAGAGCAGTTTAAATTTGGATTCAGTGTTCCTAACATGCAGATAGAGGATTTCCAAATCCTGATGTGGTTCAGCATCCCTTGGCACCTCCCTGACACCTGACTGGATACCTGCCTTATGGTCTTGTAGGAGCATAGGAAAAGTGAAAGACCCACAAGGCAAGCATGAGAACACCTAGGAATGGCCAAAAATTGGATACAGGCCCATTTCCCTCCCAGCACTGGAAGCTGCAGGTGATTGCTGGCACACAACAAGCAGCATTGCTTGCAGGGGGAGAGTGCTGCTCTGCCGGGGGGCTGGCCACCCCACCTGCTCCTGACCGAGGAGAAGGCCATGTTCATGTGGACATGTGCAGATCCATCACTGGATGGATGCAAGCACGCCCCTGTCACCAATCTGCCAGTGACGGACCCCTGCTAAACGCCTTATCCTTACCATGACAGAAATGGAAGCAGAACAGCTCGCTCCACAGGGATATTAAAACAGCCCTCAGGCATCTGGTCTCAAAGAGGAGGTTCCTCCACTGCTCACTCTCCCAGAGCCTGTCACTGCAAGGGGGGAGGAGGGGGGGGACAGGACACACACGACAGTGCAGACACGGAAGAAGGAGCAGATAACTAACAGGCACCGTGGCAGGTAGTAACACATTATGCTGTTGCACTAGCTCCTGCAGACATGAGCCGGTGATGAGACAAGTACAATGCTTTAAAAGCTGGGTAGAGAGATGAGCCCTCAGGTGCTGTGTATTCTTGTGACTGAGACAAAAGCCAGCCAGGGCATGATATGCAACGGGAATCCAAAGATCTTAAAAAAGATGAGGATAAGTGCATTTTTCTGCCCATCCACAGTGACTTCCTGGGACAAATGAATGGGACCACAGCTCTCCCAGGGCTCGTGAAGGAGAAATGCTGAAGGATCTCAACCAGAGCTGTCCAGAGATGGGAACTACAAGAACCAAAACACTGCAGGAGAAGCAGTTCTAAAAGATACAGACATTAAAGAAAGGGATTGTGATGAAAAGGAGTGCCAAACGTGTGGTGACACAGCAAAGGAGATGAGCATTTCGTGGAAAGTTTGCAGCAAACTGCTCTGCAATTAAGTCTCCTTATGACCAGATAGATCAGGCTGGGCTCTGCTTTCAGAAGGTTTTATGTTAGAGGTGCCCTGAAGAAATGTATTTTCCCCTTCCGACAGTGGAAAGGGATGTAGTCCTGCCCTGACACAAGGCTCGGGTGAGCCCCCGACTGCGGGTGCAGCTGGCGCACGGGCTCTGCAGGCAGTGACCTGCATGCAGGGCTGCTGGGGCGATGTCCTTGGAGCTGCGGTACTATGGGCGCTGGTTCCCGAGGAGATCACTCAATGTGTGCCCTTGTCTCTGGTGATGCCAGGTGATGTTCGCTCCTGTAAACATAAGGAGAGATGACATATGCTTTGCTTTCTGCTTGGCTGGCTCTAAAGCTCTCTGTGGTTAATCCTCTGCTGAGGTGACACACTGCGCATTGTGGGCCAGAATCAGAGGTGACATGAATGGTGGTGTAAGTGACATGTTGGTGAGTCGGGGTAAGCGAGTGGAAGGTGGTGTAAAACTCAGTGTTGCTGAGATGCCAGTGGGCAGGGAGAGGCTGGGAGCAGGACACCCAACCACCTGGAGAACCGGAGAAGGAAAGCAGTGCATACAGAGCCTCTTGCCCTGCAGATGCCCACCGAGACCCAACACCGGTTTTCTGCTGGGGTATGAAATAAGTGGGGTGCCAGCATGCACTGCAGATCACAGCCTTAGGGAAGAAGGTGCTGGGAACTTCTTGAGCCCCAACATTTAAAATGGTGAGCTGAGATCCCATGGAGAGCTCTTCCACTGCAGCCTCTGAAAGGGAGGAGTGAGGAAGACCGGTCCAGTGATTGCCTGGTACAAACGTCCCTCTCTCCTGCCCCTTCATCCACCAGGTCCTACCACAACACTGCCACAAAAAGTGTCTGCTCAGTGAGGTCGTGGCAGCCTGTGGGAGGGCTCTCAGTTATTGACCCTGGCTTCAGCGGTTTCTCCTGACTCATGGTCTTTCAGACAAATCTGTCATATTGGTTTAAAACAAGCCAGACTTTGTGCTGTGGTTTTCTCAAAGTAAAAAGCCTTGTAGGTTACATAACCTTATAGAGGAGCCTTCACACAGACCCTCGTTAGCATTTCTGATATCCTGCATGAGAGCAGTATTCTCTCTAATGACATATGTGTACTAATGTCTAGCCATTTTGCTGCTGGCCATTACCTTTTACAGTATTTTCCTTTCTTGATGGCAGCTCATGCTAAACACTGCTGTAACCCGTATTCTGGTCTCCCCATCTGCAACCAGAAACATTCCCATCTTCTTTTAACACAAGGATACTTTCTCCACTCAAGCTTCATGCACGTTGTCATTGTACCACCTTTAAGACAGAGCAGTGGCACCACACAGGAAAAATTCAGATATTGCTTATTCTTCTCCCTGGGAGGCAGAGCTGTCCCCGCTCCACCCAGCACACTCTGCACCATCCTGGACATTGTTTTCCCCTGCTGTCCTCACGCAGATTTGCAGAGCAGATCCTGGAACAAACACTTCTTTCTGCTGAGCCTGAGGAGGCACCTCAAAGAAGCAGCACTGTCTTCTCCCTGTTCTGTGGGGCTGCTGCTGCCTCTGCGTTCAGGCTGGACCAGCGGTGCTCCAGGGGGAAGATGACAAGTGAATCTCTGTGGTAACTAAAATAGGATGCAAGGATGCAAGAAGGGGAATCTGGGAAAAGCTTGGGTGACCTGGGTGCATTCACGTATCTGTCTAGGATTTCAGGGTAATTTTTTTCCCCATATAAAATGAGGTCTCACTCCTGCCAGAAAGAGGAGCGTCAGGACAGAGAGCTTCTCCCACAGTCCAGTGGTTCACCAGGACAGGCACAAGGTGGGGATGGCAGAGAGCCCAGCCGAATGCAGGATTATGAGCAGGGATGAAGCACTTGGCATCATGGGGCTCTGCTGGGGAAGGGGAGCTTATAAATTTAAGGGCATTTGGGAAGTTGCACAACACTGCCCTTGCATTTCCCAGGGAGATCTGCTTCACTTCAACCTGGGATAACAGAGAAAAGCCCCAAGCTGGATGGAGGCAACTGCGAATTCAGGACCATCTCTGCAGCAAAGGCTCCCAGCCCTCCAGGACAGGCTGTCTGATTTGTGTTGTTGTTTGGTGGTCCTGCTGGCTACAGGTCACTCCCTGCTGTATCCATCTGTCTCAACTCATCACCGCTGAAACCACAATGTATGGGCCCCTCGCCTCCCCCAGCAGAGATGTTCCAGGGCCAGGTAAGGAATCTGAGCTGCCTTAAAAGGCATGCTGCCAAAAAAGCATTGGTTTCTTAGAGCCAGTGAAGTTTCTTGATCCCATTCCAAGGTGCAAGATGAGCACCAGGTCCCCCAAACTGATGTTACCATCAGGCACTTTGCAACACGAACCCCCACCCTCTGATGCCTTCTGGGTACCAGCTGCACCCAAAGCTTGGCTGCCATATGGTGGTGACTGCTGAGTTGCAGCATGTGGGAGCCTCTACTGCCAAATACGGCTGCATCCTCACTGCTGGGACACCTTGGCTCTCCCAGGACCCCCAGGTGCTGCATGGTTTCCTGGGGTGCAGGACACCAGAAGCCGCCAGCTCAGGAACATGCCTGCATCCAGCTTCCCTTGCTCTCCCCTGGGACCATCCCGTCACCTCTGTTCCCTGCCTGCACTCAAGCTCCCTCGTGATGTGGTGGGAGATAAAAGCCACATGAGAGCCTGACTGGGGCTTTGAGGCATGGAGAAGGGGGGTGTGTGTAATTTTATTGCTAGATTAATAATTTAAAGGGACAAAATGAAAATCACGGCACTGAGAATTTGAGAGATTCGTACAGAGATGAGGTTGCCCACTTTTCGCCCAGCAAGTGGCTGCTCCCATCGCGCAGCTGTCAGAAATTTTTGTGCTCCCCACCTCATTCCTCCAAGCCTCCTGATTTCCAATTTGCACCCCTCCTCTCAGAGGCCAACCCACCGCACTGTAGTGGGCACTTCCCGCAGCCAGCCAAGCAATGTGCATTTCCCAGCCTTCAGCTTTAGGAGGAGCTGGATGCTGTTGCTCCTGAGGTGTGATAACTTGGCCAAGCAGATTTGGCACTGAGAAGGGGACAATTCCCAGCCAAGATGACTTACCTGGATTGAATTAATCAAATCCAGCAGCAGTAACTTTCTCAGATTGCTGACGATGCATGCATGTACGGCGGTGTGCAGCCGTGGCTGAATGCGTGTGTATGAATGCAGGCCAGGAGATTGGCACAACTCTGATAATAAATTGTGCAGAGAACAGCGAGAAAGGGAAAAAAAAAAATCCTGACTTTGACGTGCAGGCGTACACACTATCTTCCATCTCCAGCACAGCGTGCATCCCGGAGTGGCCCTCGCCAGCCTGCTCCAAGCTCCGCGCAGATGAGGGTGGATAATGCAAACGTAGAGAAAATTGATTGCACTGGAAATGTGTGCAAGGTGCATGTTAGGTAGAAAATTGGGGGGACTTGCTCTCATATCAGGAACTCTGATTCATTGCCATGCCTGAGAGAAACCCTGGGTGCCACTGCCAATGTAGGCTGAAAATTTGGCTTAAGCAGATGCAGAGAGAATAGTGAAGTGTCCCAACTCCTTATTATGGTAGAGCAAGGAAACTCATTTAGGAATGGGAAGTGGAATACTAGCTGCTAGTTCATGGTTAATCCATTAGTTAGAAGCATTAGGGCATGGAAACCACTGCCACAGGAGCTACTTGGGGAAGATCTGATCCAGAAAGGCAGGCCAGAGGGCTACCAAGTTTGCAAAATTCAGCTCACGGCAGACAATGTCAGCTCATTTCTTTCCTGGATGAATGATGGCTTATCATAAGAGAAATTTAGTTTCTTAATCCCACTTCTCTTAGGAGAAGGCAGTTTGGGAGCTCACTGCTTCAGTGCTAGAAAGACGCTACCAATTTCCAGCTGTGATTTCACAGTCCTTTCACCCCAGTTTGGTGCCATATCAATATTCTCCTTAAATAGCATTGGAGTTTATTTTCCTTATGTTATAAACAGCAGTTGAATTCCTGCTTAGCCGCTCTGAAATATTGCTGTGAAAATCAAGGATATGAGCTGACTTATCAGGAGAGAAAAATACCAGAAGGACTAATGCCAGGCTCAGGAGTTGCACAGCCACTGAAAAGCAGCATTTCTCCTGCAAAACAGGATCCTGGGGCAGTGGCAGACCTTGGTAGACTGGACATTACCAGGAAAGCACAACTTCTAGCCAAGCAAAGGGAAGGCCATGCAAGCATCTTCCAAGATCAATCTGAAGGTTTTTCCAGCCTTGTGTAATGTGTCCACTCTTAGGAATTGGATCTGCAGAGATGCCAGTTCCTCCATGCTGCTGCATTCTCCACTGCACCCAAGCTGTAGCCTTGGGAGTTTACTTTTCGTAACCTGCACACTCAGTTCCTTTGATCTGTGAACAATTTATATTGCCTTGTGCAATAGAAAGGTGGGACAACCCAAGCAGTGATTACAGTAAAACCCACTTTTTGGGGAGCACACCCACCAGGATGCTTTTAGTTCCTCTCAGCAGCAGCTCTTGTGCTTGTTTTAACTGGAGGAGATTGCAGCTGAAAATTTTACAGTAGGCTTATGTGCTTGTATGTGCAGGCACATAATATAACAGAGATTTAAGAAAACTGTACCACACAGAGCAGGAGCACTATACATTATTCATCATCAAGGTAACACTAACAAAATGAGAACACTTAGTTGTTAAATGTTGGAAAATAAGGAAAAAAAGGCCATTGTCTTGTAAAGAACTTGGTAACCATGTCCTACAAACCTGTTTTACACTCAGCTCAAGTTGGCACACCGCTGCATGTCCCTGTTAAGATGAAGCCAAAGCAGGATCTTAGAGAGGCTCTTTAGTGGGGATGGCCCCCCTGGCTATCCCCATGGGAAGAACCAGCTCATGCTCCCCAGGCAGGATGCAGGAGTAGTGGGGAAGCCTCCAGTCTGTGGTTAGGGGGAAACAAGGTGGGATTCACACATCCTGAGAACACAGGCCTGTCAGAGAGGGATCCCTCCCAGCCCAAGGGAGGTGAGGGCAGAGACCTTCAACAGCAGGAGACCTAGATATTCCTCTTTTGGCCACCCAAAAGCAGGTGAATCACAGCCCCTGTGCCTAACACCCTAACCATTGCCTCTTTGCCTCTGCTTCCCCACTGTATGACTACAGACAAAGACTGAAGCGCCTTGTGAGTGTTTCCTAGTTCAGCTAAATTGCAGCATGTCACTGATTCACCTGCTGGAATTAAACCAGAAGTCACTTTTGAGACAGTTCTCAGGTTCCTGCTTTGCTTCTTCTGAACCCAGGGTTTCCAGCTAGGATGTCCCTAGGCCAGGGACCTCTGTGCTCATGGGACCAGACCGGCATGATAGGCACAGCACTGCAGGGACATCTATCCCAGGACTGTCAAGGTCTATGGCAACACAACAGTCAACAAGACATATGCCCTCAGGCAGACCTCAAATACTAAATTCCCCAGTGTAGTGGAGTTCCCAGCTTTAATAATTATACAGTTCAGCAAAGGCCCTTGAAATCTTCTGATGGAAAGTGCATAATTTAAGTGCAAGGTACTTGTATTGTTGTTAGTGGTTAGTGGTTAGATCTGTGCCAGGTCTGCTCTCCTTTAACATCTTCATTTGATCTGAAAGAGGGAGGGTAAAGAGCATGTTAATTAAATTTGCAGAGGATATGAAATGGGAAGGTGCTGCAAATCCTGGTGAGGACAAAGAGCTAAAAGATAATGCACTGGGAAAGAAGGGGTCAGGCATAGGAAGGAAATAGCCAAATGAAATTCTTTCTGAACAAATGCAAAGTAATCCAGCTGGGGAAATATAATTTAACACCATGGAGACTGGGAGAGAGACATTTGGAAAGCAGCAATACCGACCGGCCTGAGGGACAGCAAATTACATTGGGATTTGCGATACGTTATGGTGGGCTGCAGAACAGGAGGCTCTACGCAGACAGCTTTCAGGCTTTTCTGACTAGGCAGAAAGGTAGGTTTTCTGTTTTCCTGCTTGGAGTGCCATTCCACGTTATACTAGCTTTGTGTGCTGAGTGTCCAGGGGCCAAAAGGTCCCATCACTTACCTAAAACTAGGGATGTTCAAGTTCAAGGCAGCCCAGGGACAGTTTGGGGCCACAGCGGAGCATGGGGTCCGTAAAAGCACCCAGCGTCCCTGATGTCCCCTCCCCCGCTGCACGCCCACCTCCACAGCCCACACTTAGATCAAGGGGAGGAGCTGGGGGAACACGAGGGACAAGCATCAGCTGTTTGCTGAGGGTATCTCTTGACACCCTGTATGAGTAGACGGGCTATGCACTGGGCTCGTACCCAAACCTCGTGAGCACAGTGCACAAGGCAGCTCTGCAGCCATGTAACAGTGCCCTGGAAGCCCGCATCGCCACTGTCTCTCACCCTGCAGCCGCAGCACCGACACCTCCGGCATCACCTACCATGGAAGTGTACTGCAAACACCTTCATGTTACCTGCCACCTCCCTCTCCACCACCTCCTACCCTGTCGCTGCGGCACCCATGTCTGCCCCATCATTGCAGCACCAACACCAAGCATCCTCAGCTCCTAACTTAGGGCCAGCCGCTCTCCGGGAATCATCTGTGATGGGATTATGGCACTGCATTGTCCCCATGGCAGTGTGGCCACCCCAAGGGCTGTCCCCTGTCCCTCTGGATCATCATCTGCATGAGCCATGCTCCACATCCTCTCAAGGGTGTGAGCATCACATGCCGAAGCAGACACTTCTCCCGCTTCCCAGCGTCTCATCAGCACCGCAGGACCCCGCTTGCTCCCATCATGCCCAGGCAGCCATGCAGGGCAGACAGCTCCATTTAAGACGCGCAGCAAGTTTCCAAGAAATCATGCTGTCTTCAAAGCGAGGTTGGCATGAATATTTCAGTGCAGCTGCTTGGCCCCGGGTACCACAACGCGTCTCTGGGAACAGTCATTACATGGGCATCCATGTGCAGGGTCGCAAGTCCCGTGGCCAGTGCCAGCACCGGGGGGCTGCACGCTGTGCTCAGGGTGCTCCCTGACCCAGGCTGTCCTCTCCCCAGCCCTGTACCATATCCCTGCCCTTGGTGGGGTAACTCCACACATCAGGACCCAGGAGCTCCCCGCTCCCCACCCACACCAAGCCCCAGGGAGATGCCCGGCTCCTGCCTTCGCTCCCCTGCACACCGCGGGGCCTGGGGCACGCACGGCCTGTCACTCCTGGTCTGTAGACGAGTCCCCTTGCCAAAGCCGCAGCTTGGCAGCTCGACTCCCCATCTCCATCCCCACCCCCTGCCCACAGCTCCCAGCTCCATTCATCACCCTTCGCTTCCTGTGCTCGTGTCACCCCCCCTTCCCTGGCTCATCACGGCTCGGCTGCCCGTGGCCTGGGGGGGCCACGCTGCCTGCCAGCTCCTGCCCGCGTTAGAAGAGGCAGCTCATGAGTGGATCCACACGTCTGCGGGGACGTGGGGCATGGACGGAGGGGGCCAGGCGGCAGGACTTGGGGGGGGAACCAATGCACCGTTCATTAGCCTCACTCTGCCTGTCCTAATTGCCTGTTCAGGCTGAAACAATTGTGTTAGAGGCTGCTCTGCCTAATTATTATTGTTCTTCTAAAAATAATGGGGGAGGGAGAGTAGGGGGAAAGAGAAGAGGAGAAGGGAAGAGGGATGCGGAGGGAGAGAAGGAGGGAGGGAGGGCAGGGGAATGGGGAAGCAGGAGGAACTGAGGAAAGGGGATATAGCAGCTTGCAGACTAAGTGACTTGTTTAATGACTGTGAGCTCCAACGCTAGTAGGGAATAAACAGGTCTGAAATTGGTTAGCCCCCCTGCCTCCTCCTGCCAGCCCCCCCCCCTCCCACCCACTTGCACTGCGTTTATTTCCGAGTGATCAGAGGGAGAATAAAAGCCCATCTAGTGTAATAGAGGGAGAGGATTTAATCTGTGTGCCTGGGACTTCAGTAAACTGCAAACATCGATCCAAGCCGGTGGGGAAAGAAAAGAAATTTACAGACCAATAAAAGTATATTAAAAAACTTCCCCTGCCCTTTCGCCTGGGCAGGGGCAAAGCCACGGGGCTGCTGGGGGCTGCATCCAGGGAAAGAAGCCCATGAATGGGGCATGTACACACCCAAGGGGCTGCTGGAGTCCTGGGGGGTTTTGGCCGCAGGGCCAGGGGGCAGCAAGTAGCCCCCGGAGCTCCCTGCGCTTGCCTGGGTGTGCTACGGAGCCATGGGGCTGAGAAGCAGAGGGTCTGGCAGCCAGTCTGACACTTAAGGAATTAGCTCTGCATCATTTGGAGTTTTCTGCTCTACTAATTTTCGGCCGGCTCCTCATTTGCGTCTTTTTATCCCCACGTTTTAAAGGGGCAGCATCCTGGATTCTCGGGGTCACCTGGGACCCGAGCAGCAGAACTGGGCCCTGCTGCTTTTCAGCTCACATCTTCTGTTGGCAAAAAAATGGCAGATTTTGCCCTCTTCTCTGGCAACCTCTTCACTTCCATGGACCTTGCATCATGCTTCCTTCCTTTGCTGGCATTTGCACAGCACTGGGATCCCTTGGCTGAGCAGCACCTCATTTTCTGCAGCATCCCCGCACCCAAAATCTCTCGGGGAGGCTTCAGTTGCTGGGCTAAGCAAACAAATCCAGCCAGCTCTGGCTTTGCCCTTTGGTGTTTGCTTTTGACTAACATTTGTGGGCTCGCCTGCGTTGGCCTGTTGGTTGATGAAAACGGAATTTTAGTCATCTGTTGACTGATGGTGCACTTTAGACTTTCACGGGAGGAGAAGGAGGGAATATTTGATCCGAGGTTTGTATTTGCCATGCACGGCTCACTGTGCCTGGGAGAGGGTGGGTTAACATGCTGTTCTGGGCTGTGAGACAGGGAAAGCAAGGGTGCATTTACACCTATTACTCATTCTGATGTGGACAAGAGCCTTTATAATTTCATGGACCAGTCTGCCTGCCTGGGGCCGGCTGGGGGGGGGTGGGGGGGG
>NW_010225028.1:122975-149198 GCF_000690775.1 Eurypyga helias
CACAGCTGGTGGGGTGGCATCCAGTCGACTCTGGTACCAGCTACAGCTGCTACAAGCACATCAGTCCTGGCTTCATCTCCCTGTGCTGGCTCCAGCTGATTTAATTCTCGATGATGGGAAGGGACCATTCTCAGATCTGCTGAAGACACTGCCTCAGCCCATCATGGGGACAGTGGCATGCATGGGACAGAGCCTGGAGAGTGGCAGGAACCTGCCTGGCAGCAAGTGGGAAGAGGCTCCATGCAAGGCAGACAGACCCATAGGATGTCTGATCTTTATAGTTTTGCCTTTCCTCCATGAGACCATGCCGAGGACATCAACATTCAAATGAGCCCTATGGTTTTCCTTCCCTTACACAACAAAGCCCTGCACTGATCATGCCATTAACAGTTACCAGCCAAGCTAACAAAGGAAATCAATGAAATTTAAAAAAAAGGAAAAGGAATCCAAGCCAAAGCCCAGTTCTAGACAAAGTTGTTATCCTGCATGAAGAGAAGTACCAGAAATTCCCCACAGTTGGCTCAGGGCTTTGCAGCGCACTATTGATTCGGCTTTGATAGCCTCCAGCCACTGCTGCAGTGAGCAGGCAGATAAATAATCCCAGCTCAGCCCATCTCCCTGGATATCCCAGGCTCCTCAGAACTGTAGTCTGGGGACCCTGACCATTGCCAAAAAAGCATCGCCAGCACTGAGCCTTTCTGCTAGTGCACTGCTCTGGCTATGAGTACATGGTTGCACAGGGGGCTATCCGAATATCCCACTCCTCAGCTCTGCTGGAAGGATCCCTTCACCCCAGCCCCAAGCCCTGATGTCCCATTTAAAGCCAGACCTTCCTGCTGTGCATTCCCCAAACCTTCATACTGAAGTGCCTGTTTTTGGTTGAGTCCTGAGAGCAGCTGCCTGCTGACCCCTTTCCTCTTGCAGGAGGGCCTGTGGACTTGCATGGATGCTGTGTGCTCCTGTTTGGAATTGACCCCACCAGCCCGTGTCCTGGGCATCACCCTCACCCTTCCCTTATGCCCACCACATATCTCTTCACCCCCAAAGGACCAACAACCCCTCCTGTCCCACAACTGGTGTCCCTGGGCCTCCAACCCACTCAGTCCTTGCCAGCTCCCTGAACACCTCCCTGCTTTGGCCTGGTAAAGCCTCCCATGCACACACAATACCACCTTTCCCCTCACACCCACACAGATCTCCACATCACAGAAATACCTCTCTCCTCTCTCTCCCATGCACACACAATACCACCTTCCTGACAGCATCCCTCCTGGTCCTGTTTCCACTCCAGTGCCCATGAGGTTGCTTTGCAAAACCCCACAGCTCAGGCAACACAATGGGAACCACTATGAATGTTCCCAGCAAACTTCCCTTGGTGTGAAAGTTGACATTCCTATGGTACTCTCCATGCACAGACATGTTGTCTTGTGCAGGCTGGGCTGTCTGCAGGCTCCACTGTCCATCCCTCCATAGGGGAATATCACCAGGGAAAACATCTGCCCCATAGGACAGGGAAACAAAATTCCCCCAAGGGGAGATACAGTGCTCCCTTTCAGTGGAAAAAATGCTCTTTCATTAACCACTTAAGGCACATTTCCATGCCATTGTCCCCCTCTGTCTGAATGCACAGGGCATGAAGCTCTCCATTCCTGCGGGAGCAGCAGGCAGCTGGCTCCAGGCTTCCCCACTGCCTCTGTGCATGTGTCTGAGACTGGAGCATACAGCCTGCTCTGTATGGTGGGGCTGCTAGTCCTCTTCCCCTTGCCTGACACCTGTTCTGTCAGTGCCCTGTGGAGTGGGATGGGGAATCAGCCTCTCTCTGACATGTTTGGAGACCCAGGAATGACTGAAGAGGTGCCCTCCCATGTCTCCTTGTGTGGTTATGGGAGTTGGTGGTGTCTGGGTGGAGGGGGTCCAAATTCTCCCATCAGAGATGGCTGAGAAGGCAATGCTGTTGTGCATGTTGCCACTGACAGTGCCTGGGGACGCACCAAGACCTGTTCTATTCTCATGTTCATCCTGAGACACAGCTTCCTGGGCTCAAGATTTGCATCCCTGCCTGGGCACAGGTCCCTCTCGGTGGGGCTGAACACCCCAGGCTCTGCTCTGACCCTCCAGACAGGGGAACGGAGAGATTCATCCTGGAGCAGAGCCCAACTGGACCTGTGACATCTCTGGGGTGGCTGGTAGGTCCAGGGCTGGGGTGAAAGGGGAGAAGCACTGTGGGTGGGTTCACCCCAAGGATGCAGCATCTGTGGGAGCATCAGGAAGCAAGGGAACAAGGGGGGCATCATCCCCAGCTGGAAGAATAGCTGTTTTTATGTAAGGAGACTAAATAATAAGAGATCTGGCCTTGAACAGAGATGACTAAAGAGGGATGTGATTAGAGTTTTGTAAAGCCATGACTAGCACAGGGAAAATGATTGTTGAGTGATTATTCACGACTTCTCATTCTGTATGAACAAAATGAAATTATCCCACAACTCATTTAAGACAAACAAAAGGAAGTACCTTCTCCTGTGGTGCATTATCACATTGAGGAACTCATTGCCATTGGATGCATTCAGAAACTCACAGGGAGCAACTCTGCCAACAGCTATCAAACATGGTTCTCTGGAATAGCCCTCAGCATGGGAAACATGGGTCAGTTGGACTGAGATTGCTATGGGAGGGGTCACTGTAATTTCTCATGTTCTTTCCTAGTCACCTACTCCTGGCTGCTGCCTGGCTGGAGAAACCTTTTCTCTAAGTCCACATGGCCATCCCCGTGCTCGCCGATGTGATTATCTCTGCCCGCAGAGGGCCCGAAGCATGCAACAGAAAACAGAGTGGGACATGGCTACAAGCAAACTCTCAAGATCGCGGAAGTGACAGTAATCAAGATGTTAAGTGACAAACGCCTGACTATGCAGCTCAGCAGCTTGTGTGCAGAGGGTCAGCATGGGTGGAAGCAGCTGCCTGGCAGAGGGCAGTGGGCTGACACTCACAGCTACCTCGGGGAGCTGGGGCTGGAGGAGCTTCCAGCGGGTTATAAGGCAAGAGCTGAGAGGGAGAAGGATGGGTGGACAGAAAGTACTCCTCTTTCAGGTGCTTGCTTTGGTGGCACTCAAATTAATGAAGACCTGGGGCTAGGTAGCTGGAGCAGGTTGGACAGCCAGGCACCAAGCAGCAACAGATGTAAAGGAGGAGCAGAAGGGGTGCCCAGCCTCAAGGTAAGTGACACAGAAGATGAAACATTTTTAAAAGGATGGGGTTAAGAAGACATCTACAAGGGAACAGGGAGGAATCAGAGTAGGTGGAGGCAGAGGTGCCGTCATTAGCATCAGCTAAAAAGCTGGTAAAGTAGGATCTGAAGACAAAGAAGGTCTCTTAACCCTGTGTCCCAGCCATGCATGCTAAGGAATATATGCAGTCTAGTTTCCAGAAATATGAGAATCACCCTAGCTTTGCTGGAAGCTGTGGAAACTGTTCTGCAGACTGAGGATGCAACCGCGAGTACATCTTTGCAGTGTGAAAAATGAGATATGCGTTTTGCAAGAAAGAAAGTGGAATCTTTTTGTACTTCTCCCACCCACAACACTTGTGTTGTGGCGGCATAATCAAGAGCTAGACTGACCCAAAAGGATGTGAAACTGGGTCAGAATAGTTTTTTTTTTGAAGACAACCTTGGAGCATGCTGTGGTAGTTTGTGTCCTCCAACGCAGAAATGGCAAAGGGATCCCTGCACTAAGTATTGATGGCTTTGGCAGCAACATCCCCCCTGCTTTCCTGAGGGTTCAGTTAGGAGCTACAGACCACCATACTGCCCTGGCTCCAGAAACACCAGACCTGTGTCTTTGAATTTCTTCAGTTTCATTTGAAGGTTTATCACATTTAAATTATTTTGCCTTTCCAAGTATTTAAAAAAAAATCAGTATTTTTGGCTTTATGAGTCACGCAGAAAATCTAGTCCTGACCAGCTTCATAAGTTCCTTTAGCCCAGGTGATTTTTCAAGGATTCAATGCAGCTTATTTCACTTAGGATTTGAAGAGACAGCTGGCCTTTAACCCTGTGTTTCAAACCTTTGAACTGATTGACTGAGCGACTAATTCAAGTAAATCTTTCAACAAACTGGGTGCACTAATTGATGCTTGCCTTTCTGGGCTGCAAAGTGCCCATTGGAAGCAACGAGTGTCTGACCTCCCAAAGACCATCTGGGACAGCTCAGCCCATTGGGGCTCATGAAGAGCACAAGACTGTTGGTGTCCCACTGGAGGGATCAAACACAAGGGTGGTGGGTTCAACAGGCCACAGCAAATGGTGAAATAAGCATCAACCATCTCTAAGAAATGAGTTCATAAAAGAAGAAACAGAAAATTTGTCCTCCAAGAGCTGACATCGCAGAGATTTAGTTCACTTCAGAAAGTGATGCTTTAGCGAAGTGACATTACAGATATTTAGATGCTTTCACGAAGTGATAGGCTTCCCAGCTCATTTAACCGCCCAGCTTCACATCCTGAGCAGTATCAGAAAAACTGCTCTGATAGGGTTACAAATTGAAATGTGTGTGTTTTGGCCTGGTTTTCCTAAATGCAACTGTGATCACAGAGAGGTTAACCAATTAATTTGTAATGGGAAACCGGTGAGACGGTAGTACAGGATGGAGGTAGCTGTGGGAGCTACGGATGCCGTGAGTACTGACGGCACTCTTATCTGACTTTATATCAGGTGCCTCGCCGCCATCACACTGCAGTCCAGCAGGCGCTTCCTTAGATATCCCTGGCTCTGCACAGCTTCTGAGGTACGAGAGAGGCTTTTGAGGGCTAAATCTACAACAATATCAAGATTATGGAGTACACAAATGAGAAGGACACTCTATACAATAGTAGGTAATAGGGAAAGGATATTGTAAAACAAATACGTAGCATCTTCAGGTAAGTGAAGCATATTCAGCTCAGCAGAATTACAGGCAATTAACCCACCATGGAGGCAGTGGCTGAGGTGGATCCATTAGCAATTAGACATGAGGAGCCATGCAGGACACAGGATTTCAAGGACGTGCAAGGACAAACATCCGTTCTTCACCTTGCAGCAGACCAGCACATGGCAGTCCAGCTCCCAACAGTGCAGAAATCACTGAAACAATTAACAGACCTTGTGCCTGGCAGCACCCACTGGAGATTATAAACATCGCTCGACGGGAAGACTTCAGCAATCAATACCCAAACTAACCTCATTCGTTTCTTATTTGAAAATAAGCTTACTAGGTGACTGAAATAATCTGAATACTGACTAATAACAAAAGATTACTTTCATCTTGGAAAAGGCTTTTGTAGACTGGCACAGGAGCCGTGGGGCAGGGCATGGTAGCTCTGTCTGCAGAGGCTTTGCAACAGCCTTAGGGAGCAAAAGGGATGCTACAGCCAGCTAGCACAATATGGGAATTTCAGGCACAGGAGGAAATCTGTCAGCCCAACCTCTGGCCACCACACAGTGGCTAATAGCCCTGCTCAGGTAAGGCACACCCTCACCTAAACATAGCACAATCAAAGTTGTAACAGCTCTGAGGCTGTATGCATCCCTGTTGCAGACCACTGCCTGCTCCAGGATCTGCATCCTTCCAGGGATGTTCTCTTGTCATTCAAAACCTGTCCAAGACCTGCTGCTTAGCTTGCAAAATTTGACAATGGTAGTGTGGATGCAAATAAATTTGGCAGGGTATATAGGCTGTAGTGTCCGTGTGTGCTCGAAGGGAATTCATGTTTGAACACGGCTCCTGCAGACGTAAGCCAGGGCCTGAGGAAGATTTCTAACACATTTCCCTGCAACACGCTCTCAGTAAACAAGAGGAGGCGGCGGCACAGACCAAGCTCTTCTGAAACGACAGCGGCACGGCTGCATGAGCCCCCGCACCAGCCGCAGTGTGGGAAGAGCATCCTCAGCAGCGTGCAATGAGTGACAGAAGAGTTTGTCAAGACAACCGTTTAATTATCAGGTTAATTAATAGAGGTGAAATCCTCACTTCCCTCCATGATGGAGAATCACCTGTGGCATGCAGGGTACCAGCATTCCCAACTACTCTGCCTTGGGATCTCCAAAGATCAGATACAATATCCCAAGATGGACCAGCTAGGCTCTGGAAGGCTTGCAGCAGCCCCTTCCCTTCCCTCCCCAGCCACTTCTATCCCCATCAGACTCTTTAGCATCATGGAAGTTTCCAGGGGAAGAGTCTGCTCCTGCATGGGGCAGTGAAGCCTCTGAATGTGTCTGAGGCTGCAGGACAGAGGATGGGCAAGGTTTGTAAGTCTGCTTGCCAGCAATGGGAGTCACTCAAATGGATAAAAAGCTGGTAGGAAAAAGAGAATTATTGGGATAGCCCAAAAGCCTTTTCTATTTCAGTTGTCTGAAGGTCCATTTCCACTCTGGCATTCCCACATCTCCTAAAAAATCTCTTAGGATGAGATACACTCATGGTCTGTAAGAGTGCTTTTGGGATGGGAACTGGGGAGCTCTACTCCTCCACGTAGCCCTTGGCCCACCTCCCCAAGGAGCTGGGGGGCAACTGGAGCTTAGGAGCCCAGCCCTTGCCTGGAAAGCACTGGCAGCACATACCTAGCTCAGGGATGATCCATGGTTCAGTGCTTTTGGAGACATCCCTAACAGTATCATTGCAGTTATCCTGTTGTTTAGGCATCCCTGAGGAATGGAGAGACTCTCATTAGCTGGCAGACTGAGAATTTGGATGTGCAGGGGATGTCAAAGAGAATTCTGAATGCAGAGCCCTGTGAATAGATACCAACTTATCCATCCACTTTCCCACTGCCTCTAACAAAGACAGCGGTAACAAACCAGTCCGAGCCAATGGAAAGGAGAGGGATATGCACTAAGCTCTTGAGGGGTTAACCTGCTCTCAAGCATGGTTCAGTGAAATTGTCAAAAAATCCCTTCTGACAAATTGCCTGAGAAGAGAGAGAAAAATATAAAGAGCCGAGCGCATGGTAATGATTTCTGAAAAGTTCCCCAGCACCAAAACGGCAAAAAACCATTAGCAAAGCAAATTGTATTTTGTGCGCATAATTCACACCAGAACACAGAATTCAGGCGGCCCCCTTTCTATTATTAACGGGACAGCATGCCAAGTCATCTAGAAAGCTCTTCTCGCGCTGCGGGTGATGCAGGGCAGGGTATGGCTCTGCTCCAAGGAGGGGAGGGCGGCCACAGCCTCACACCCCCGTGCTTTCCCCTGTGCTGCCCCTCGAAGCCCTGCAATGCTCAGGGTGGGAAACGCCACAGGATTCGCTGTGCACGGCTGGTCTGGGCATGCAGACCTTGGCTCCCATCAAAAGCACATCACGGTTTGCCTTCCCCAAGTCTTGGTGCCCTCTGTGGACACTGCTGTTGGGCTTCCCCGTGCACACCAGCTTTCATCACTCCTCTCCTAGGTTTGGGAGTTGCCCTTCTGCATGTCCCAAGCCTCGCCAGTGCCTCCCCAACCAGCCAAGCCTGATGGAGCCGTGCTCCACCCCAGCTACACGAAGCTCCTTTTCAAGTGTTCTCCGGGTGACTAAGTGCCCTGCTGAGCAGCTATGAGACAGATTGACTCCAGATGCTTACGGACAATCGTTACCCAGCATGCTCAGAAGCTCTGGCTCCCGACACATTCCTGGCATGCCCAACACCCCCAGGACAAACAATATTCAGATGAGGCTGGTGCTCCTCATGGAGAGCTGGTGCTTAGGACACTGATTAAAAATATTACCTGGGCTTGTGCAAGCTGCTCTGGGGATGCTCTGATGGACACTGCTTGCTGCACACGTGGATGGATCTGCTTTTGTGAGCAGGGCATGGCAGAGCACCCACACAACGGTGGCTGTTGTACAGAAACCAAGCAGCTCATGCCAGTCAGCGGGTAGGGCTGTGATGCAGTCACCAATGCTGTTCTGCCAGGTTTCCCAAGCCATACAGCATGCAAATCCTGCTTTTGCGATGAAGCAGAAACAACCACAGCACTATAGCTCCCAGGGTTTGTGGCACAACTGTTGTCTCACAGGAGGCTCGGTCCAGCAAAAGCCCGCAGGCTGCAGGTCAGAATAGGCTCCTGCTCCTCCCAAAGACCATCTTTTGGCCAGATCTGCTCCTTCTCTCCTCACAGCCCTCTCACTGGTGCCCTAACATGCCAGGACACATCTGGCAGAGAGGCATCATGCTGGGACACCAGTTCAAACGGTGAAGCCAGCCATCACAGTACCCAGGGCAGGGCAGGCAACCCCCTTTCCTCTGCCAGTGCTCAGCTGCCCAGATGTGCACAGATGTTGGGGATGCTCGGGGATGAAGGGCCCTGGGGACCTGAGACCTCCCCTGGCCATGCACTGCACAAACCTCAGCCATCCCTGCTCCCACTAAGTCTGGGAACATTTAATGCAGAGGAGCCAGGCTGGGTTTTGGTCAGGGAAAGGCTCTGTAATTCATTACCTGTGCCCCAGGACAGGCAGGATTGTAATAAACACCTTCTTTGAGTCCTGTAGATAGAAGTTACATGAAAATTACCTACTTTAAAAAACCATTAGCATTTCAAAGTTAAACATTAGGAGACAGTGGAGCACAATGACTGCATGCACTGGCAGGATTGTGCTTTGCCTCCTTATATACTGTGATGCTTTTCATCTCACTGTGGTGTGAGTGTTGTTCCCAACAGGATGGGCCACAAGGTTTGGTACAGGACCTCCCAAACCACTCCCCAGGCTTACACTGTTGGATCCAGAAGGAGAAATTACTAACAGCAGGCCGTTGTGCTCATTATTTGTCCTCAAAATAGCAGTGGACCAAGCTCCTTTTGCAGGTTAGGAGCAGCAGAGGTCGAGTCAAGGTTGTATTCCTGGGTCTGGGTGATTAAAAAAGCATTCCTCTGCCCTTGTGTTAATCCACACAGCACTCACTTCCCAAGCAGTCCTTGCAGTCTAGGTGCTCTGATCTCCAAAGCACTTGTCAGCAGCAGAAGCGGCACAGAGGAGGAAGATGGCAGCGATCAGGGACATGAAACAGCCTTTGCAGGGAAGAAGCTGAGCAAATGAGATCTGTCTATGAGCGAGGTGGAAGATGTCTTGGGAATGGGTTTTACCTGTTAAGTATTGAGGAAGAGCTAGGGACATAAAATGAAATGATGGAGCAGTAGGACTAACACATGCAAAAATCTTTTTCACGGCCCCCAAAATACCACCAACCTGCAGCACTGGGGATTCCAGGACTTTGCTGTCCTGCACAGGTGAGCCCAGAAAGCGGTTGCATAAATTAACAGCACACAGATCCATCGTGGAACTGAAAACAAAGAGACAGATGCAATCTCTGGCTTGGGAAGCCTTTAAACAGAAGCTTGCTTGTCGCTGCTGGAGGGGATAATCAGGGAAGCTCTAACTGTTGGCTTACCCTGTTGACAAACCCTTCCTCAGCACTTTCCGGCACCAGCCTATGTCAAAGCCAAGAGGCAGGATGCACCCTTGTGCATATTCAGTGCAGCTATCCTCCCATTCCCACGAGCAGCCTTCCTAATGAGAGATGGAGGTGTAGATAGGATAGTGCTCTAACCCTAACTTGTTTAGGGCACGGTATCTTAGGTAGCAGAAAACAATACTAGAAATATCTTGGATCAACACAGCTAGAGGCTCAGGAAAAAAAAAAAAAAGCACCAAGACTTAAAGGGAATGTGGAGCCTTCTTGGCTCTGGTCCTGTTAAGGCGAAGATGACCAGCAAACACTAGTAGTGATAAGACCTATTAATGCAAAATTAGACCATGTTAAGGAAGCCAGTTTGTCGGCAGGCTATCAATAGATGCATGTTTGCCTTCTTTAGTGTTAGTTTGTGGTAATAATACCACCTTGCCTCAGACGGACTAAGGCAATCTTACATTAGTAATTAAGGAGAAAATTGTCCCAACAGCACAATGGCATTCGTAATGCACCAAACCTCATTTTGTGTGGAGATGCCACTTGCAGGTGACCCAAACTTCCTTTGCAACTGAGTGCCTAAACTGAGGCAAGAAAGTGAGAGTTATCTCCTGACAGGCTAATTACTTCTTGTTTTTCAATATAATATTCTGAGTGTTTGAATATGGCTATTTTTCCTGCTTGTCTACTGCATCTATGAAGATTGTGTTACTGTCATAGATGAGTTCTTATCTCTTGTCTGTATTCTTTTATCTTTGCCAGTCATTTAAATGTGTTTAAGGTTCTGAGCAGAGTCTTGTCTCTGCTCCAGAGAACCTAGTTCCTCTGCACAACTCCCATGAGCACCCTTTGCGCTGGGCCCATGGCAGGGTCTCAGTAGCCTCTCCAAGGTGCCATGTCTCTGACATGCACCTGGGATGTGCCCTAAGACCTTCAGCAACTTACTTGCTTTATAAAACAGGCAGCAGTCCCAATCCTTCCCACCAGGACTCTTCCTCAGCCGTTTGGCCTCCAAGTTCTGGCCAGCTGAGGTTTGCGCTGAGGCAGGCACTCACCACTTCTGGACCTGGCATGTGGTGCTTGAGTACTGATGGTCCCGGTGGGTGGGAAATGAGGGCTTTGAGGGGGACTGGGGTTCAGCTCCAGGCATTTGCAGGGCCAAAGATCCAGAGTAACATTTGCAATAGCAGGAGAGTGAAATTCAGTGCTGCATGCAGACAGGGGTATGTTGGTGAGGGGCTGGCATGGGGGGAAGGAGAGGGCTAAACCTACCTGCAGCGCCTCAGGCGCTCAAAACCTGGTCCAGCTCCACTCCCTGCCCAGAGCACAACATCCACATCCATGCACATCAAAGCCTCTGGTTGCAAACAACCCCTTTAGTCTCTGCAATTTGTCTGCTCCTGCTCTCTTCTTCTGAGGACTGGATCAGCGCTGCCCGGAGCTCTGAGGGGGAGGTACAAGCCGATAGTGCTGTGGGGCTGAGCCCCATGTCCCATCAGGACGCGTACAACCCACGCACCGTGACAGGCTTTCACTCCCCCGAGGAGAGAGCCAGGACACGGCTCCCGCAGCCCAGCACTCTGGGGGGCTCCCCCGGCGCTGGAGGCTGGCTCCCCGTGTCAGGTCAGATTTCTCCGTGGGGAGCCGGCAGGCAGTTATTATTGCAGGGGATCATTACCCACGCTGTAACACTAACACAGAAACTGCGCCTCGGCAGGCAGGTTTCCCAGTGCTCTCTGCTGCCTGTGCTCCGGCAGAGCTGGGGGCTAGAGATTGCACAGGGAACAGATTTCAGGACACTTTGGGTTAGACACAGGATGGTTTTCCTCCTTCAAATTAAAAAAATATCCTGTGCATCCATCTAGTCTGCCAAGGGAGGCATTTTACAGCCGCCATAACAGTTTTAGAGCTAGGAACCAGAAGATAAAATAATTTACTAATTGGAAGTGGCACCAAACATTTTGCCTCTTGCCCCTTCTGTGATCTTGGTGGCAGCTTGCCAGGAGATGGAGCAAAGGGACAGCAGAGACCAGAGAGGTGGCTGCGGTGTGACTCCAAGAGACCCACCCTATTGTTTTGCCCATACCCTGTCACCTTTAATTAATACAAAAGATGCCCATCAAAGGCAGAGCTGGGTGCAAGGCTGAGAAGGAGTGACAGGGCTAGTGCAGAGGAATTTCACACAACAGTCCAGGCATTTTCTAGCTCACTGAGTCGTTTTCCGTGCTTTTTCAGATGGCTTTGCACTTGGCAGACCTCAGCAGCCTGGCGCATGGGGAGAGTGCGGCTTTCTCCACAGCCAGAAGAAGCCAAAAGTCTTCATTCACTCATTTACTCATTCATTCGCTCCACAACATACATTTATTTACTAGGGCCGGCACTCTGCAGCAAAGTATGCTGTGACATGTGCTCAGCCATGGCAAGCAGAGCAGAAGCAGCCAGCCGGCACCAGCAGTTGCGGTCACAGCAGCTGGTGGCACAGTCATCGAGTTCCACACACTGAGATGGCCTCTCCAAGTCAGCGTAGCAAGTTCTGGGCACCTGGGGAGGGAGATCTTTAGCTGGGACTGTCTGCGTCTGTACAACATCTGGCAGGGCAGCACCATAACACTGTTCCTGCCGCAATGCCAGTGCATCCCCGTGGAGGTAGCTGCCCAGTGTCTGTCACCCCCTCCTGCTCTTCAGCACGTATACAGATCCATCTGGCCCCTGGCTTTCTTGTGAAGACCCACACAAACCTCACCGTTTTAACCTGTTACTCTAAGTCCAAGGTCTACCTAGAAAATGTGGCTGGACCCCATTCTCCAAGATCTTTCGGGGTATCTACCTCAAAGGTGGAGCCCCACAACTCACCTGTGCACTCCCGTGTGGGATGCTCACCAGTGCAGGCAACAAGGATGAGCAGGAGATGAAGGAAATGGTGGGTAGAATGAGGGGAGTTTTGCCAACGGACATGCAGCTAGAAAGCCTGATGGGTCATGCTGTGGGACCCTGGCATCTGCCCCGCCCCCCCCCCATGTGGGACATCCCAGCCCTTTGTCCAAACACCTCCCATTCCTGCAGGAGCCAAGGCTAGGGTGCCTGGGCACCTCTTGGAGATGCAGGGCAGGAGCACAGCCCAGGCCTAGATCCCAGAAACATTTCCCAGTCCCTGTTTAGACACAGCAAAGAGACTAATTGGGTTTCTGGCTCCATAAAATTACTAGTGAAGCAAAACAGGCAGAGACTTAACCTTCCCATCTGAGAGGGATGCGATGAGAAATCCTTGCAGAAGGCTCACCAACAACATGGCCCAACCTGGCATTTGCCTGGTGTGCAACAGCATCATATTGCATTAATCAAAATTCAGTCCATCATCCGCTCTGACTCCCACGCCTTTCTGCCCAGCTAGTGTTCCCTGAGACACACTGCTCTCGGATGGATAAATACTTGTCTTAAGTTGCCATCTAGGGGAGCAGAAAAAGCCAGTTGCTTTGAGGTAGGTTATGAAAGAGTACACTGAAAGCCTTGAGGTGCTTTTCATTTAGGGGGAAACTGCTACCACATAAACAGTGACAAAGAATGAAAATGAAGTTACTTAAAATGCCTAGAATATAGCACAGTAGCATACTTACAAACACATGCCTTTGTTTTGAAAGCCTGAGAAAGCGCAGGGAAAGGCATGCTTTATGAACTCTTAGCTTGCGTGATGGTGAGAGGAGGACGGCCAGGAGAGGATTGGGTTTAGGGTCCAATACTGGGAAATACTGGGATGCAGGAATAGAACACCCTCTGAACTGTCTTTGGAGATCTCCCCCTTGCCTTCCAGGCTGACACTGACATTGCTGCTTGGAGGCAGAGCGGCACGGGGCAGAGTGGCATGGAGACCCAGTGCAGCTGGCTGCGCTCTTGCTGCGGTACCTACCAGGACAGCTTTCACTAGAATCGCCCACAGCATACTCAGCTCTGCCGTGATTGGAAGGGGTGTGTTAGCACAGGTTTTTATACCAAGACATTTTGTCTTGTTAAAAGGGGAAGATAAAAAAAGAGATTAGTTCGATGTGAGATGTCCAGTGAGGCTAAATCCAGGCTAAATCCAGACAGGCACAGGATGGAAACAAATTCTGTGGGTCTCAAGAGCAGAGGACAAAAAAATACAAGGAAGGAGAAGAGAGACACAATAGCATGAGGAAAAGTGGGTGAGGGTGGATGGGCTGCACTGCTGACTGGTGAAGCCCTCTTGCCCCAGCTGCCTTCAGGAGCCCAGATTCCTCCCCAGGTCCCAGCCTCCCTGACTGGGCTGCCGAGCTGTGGTTCTTCAGTGGGAACTGCTAGGAGCTCCTCAGAGAAAAGGTTCCTTCTATCTGCATTTATAAAGTGCTTATCACAGTGGTGTCTCGCTGCTCCAAGCCCTTTCCTAGAGAAGGGCAGAGTGCTTCTATTGTTGTTATACAAATAGGTTCCCCTGCCAGTTCCTTTCCTTCCAGGCTACTGAGTGGAGCTTGGCTCGGCTCCCTCTGGACTAATTTGATGAGAGATAATTATCTTGTTAATATCATCTTATTTTCATAAGTCCCAGCCTCTCTTTTATTAATTCTGTCAGTTCCTGGTTGTGTTGCTCTTAGGTCCATGTCTTTTCAAAACAGTGTAACAGGCACTTATGGGAGAAAGTCATAAAAAGAACAACTTAACTTAGAGAATGTAAATATTGACATTTTTCACAGTGGAGATTTTTAATCTGTTCCTCTTCACAGACCTGGCCCCCGTGGGAACTGCTTGGACACTGGCTGTATATGGGTGGGATGCAGCCGCAGTGTGAGACGCTGAGGATCTGGTACCTCCTCATGAAGTGGAGCAGAGGAGCAAGGGCAGGTGCTCCACAGCAATACCCAACAGGTATTGCTCAGCACATGCCAAACAAGGTGAACCCTGGCAACAGGCCCTTTTGTGCCCCATCTTTGGGCTGAACCAGCTGAATATAGCAGGCAAGGGACAGAAAATGGGAAGGAAACATGGATGTGGGTTGTTTTAAATAGAAAGGCTCAGTTTCAGCTATCCAAACAGCTGTCTGTGAGCATGAAGATGCAGCCAATGTGCCTGTTTTGCCACATGGTAGCTGAGCGCAAGTCAGGGGAAGCCTATGCAGGAAGATAGTAGAAGCAGCAGAGTACCCCACCCTAGGGTGCCCACAAAACGCTTTGAAGTCTTTCAGACCTCATTATCCTTTGCAAGAACATTTATGGTTATTCTTAACATTAACAGTGAAATTGTATTATCTCATATAATCATATGACATGACTCATTATGAAGCCATAGCCTGTAGCTGCAGTGGATGCCCCAGAGCACTGCCCCTCTGCCCTTGTCCTGCACTCCCCAGCAAGCATGCCAAGGAGGATCCCATCTCCCCTGGCAGCACACAGCACTGTTCTCCAGATGTGACACCTACCTGCATCCCTTGCCATCAAGGGAACATTTTGTGGGGCTGCTGATGCCCTGGGCAGATCCTGAAGAGACCCAGAGGATGCCCTGTTGCCAAGACTGCCCCCAGAACTGGTCCAGGGCAGCATCAGGGGGATGAGCTCTGCAGGGATAAAGAGCTCTTGGGTTTTGTTAGGGCAAAAAGAGGCATTTCAGCATCAACTGAAGTGGGTAGAGGTATCTTCCTGGTTGGTGCAACTTGAGTAGGATTTTGAGAAAGACCTTATTTCGTATTAGACGTGCAAGCTGTCTCCCAGTCTCGCTTCAGGTACCTAAGACTTCTTTTTTTTTTTCTTGGATCTGTGCCTCAATCCCTGTAAAACAAAGCACTTGTGCAAATGCTCAACTCTAACGATAGGTTTAAAGTTAAGTATGTTCTCAAGCGATTTTCTGAATCAGGACGTAAATGTAAACCTCTTCTCTTTGACTTGACTTTTCTTCAATAACATAGATATCAAACTCATTCAATAGAGAGGGAGAGAAAATGAGTGGGTCGGGCAGACTTCCTCTCTGCTAGAAACCGAATTACATTAAGCCTGCTCATGACTGCTTGCAGGAAGAAGCTTTTTTGTTCTAGTTTGTACAAGTGCTCACACTGTGCTTGTCACTTTAGCATCCAAGAGCTTTCCAGTATTGCATTAAACAATGTGACTAATATCTGCAGCATGCTCATAAGCTGTGGATTTCCAAGTCCAGAGCTTAGGCTCATTTATTCAAGGGACCAAACTCATTCACTGACAGAGTAAGGAAGTGTGTTTTCAATAGCGGCAGATGTACTTACGGCATTTAATCATGCAGGCAAAGAATCCCATTCTTTAGCTGGTATGTCATACCCCAAGGTAGAATGTCCTTTAACCGAGTCCTTTTTCCACATGGTCCGAGGTCACTCTACCAGCTCCACTGTGCAGAGGGAAACCAATTAATAAGCCATTAGAAATAAACTCATAAAATGATTCAATACTTCAAGTCATATTATAAGAAGGCTTGGAGGGTTGAAACATTTGAATAAACAGCCTTGAGTCAATAATTTGGCCATCTCCATGGTGAAAGACGGTAAAGAGGAAAAGAAAGATGAAAGGAGGTACAGTAAGATGACGAGCAGAGCAAAACATCAGCGTAAAAAGGGTAACAAAATAAAATGATGGATGGTTTCTCCGATTCCCCTGTGGATGCAGACATGGAAGGAATTGCAGCTCGACTATTCCTTGCTCTCTAGGCAGGTTGGTGGGGCTTTGCAGGAAGGTTTGCTCTGTTTGCATGCTAACCGCTGCCCTCCTGGGATACAATGTCGGCTGCTCAGCTCCAAGGGTTCAAGAGAGGCTCACATCCAAGGAGAAACAGATATTGCACCTTGCCATTGATTAGGACTATAAAAGACCTGGTAGAAAGGATACATCTTTATATTACTGCAACGTATCATACATTTATTTTATATGCCAAGACATTTAAAACAGTCTATGAGATGCGAGAAAAGAAAGCAGAATTTGGAATCCTGGCTAAACCCTGTAGTTTACTGAAGCAGTGCGCCACACGTTGATGTACACGTTGATCCTACACCCCTGGAGACAGTGTGCAAAGCAGGCATGGTACCTCAGCCATTGCCACTGCGCTTCAGCATCAGCAGGGATGACACGACAGACTCATCTGCTCAATCCTTCTGTCAGGAGCTTACGCTTCTCCAGGCAGAAGAGCCCCGGCAGCACCTCCTGTGTAGGAAGGGAATTGCCGGCTGGATCGCAGCGGAGCCGGTGAGATGCCGAAGACTTTCAGTGTTCCATAATGGCAAGCTGAGAGCATTTGAGCTCAAGTTTCTTTTTTCCCTGGCAACATTCACCCAGAACTTGAACTTGGTTTCATGAGTTTCTCTGGCCCAAGGTTGCTCAAGAACTCACAGCCCCTCAGCCCTTCACAGAGTCACCTCAAAACTCACCTGTTCTGCAAAGCAAACAGAACCCTGGGAGCACCAAAGCATGTGATAGTGGCTCCAGACTGGCCACCTACCCCCACGATCCCAGCCTCTGCTCCCATCAATATCTCACAGGCATATGAGATTTGTTCCAGGTTTACCAGCTCTGGGGCAGGGATGTAGCATAGGACCAACTAGGATTTGGCTGCTGGCCATCAAGTTAAATAAACACCCTGACTATGAAGCAAAACCCACATGCAAACAGCAGTGAGGTTACCAAACCATCAGCTCCACGTGAGGCTGTCTGCGCATGAGCGGTGCCTCCTGAGCGAGCACCTGCCTCGTGTTTCGTTTCCTCCTCATTTTTCAGTATGCAGCTTCCTCCTTTATTTACTGCACTCTGTCCTGGTCTTGCAACAAACACAGAAATATTAATGCCCTCATCTGCTTTCCTGTGAAACTCATCATTCTGGTATCTGAATGCTTCACAGATGTTCAAGAATTCATTTGCACAAGATGTGAAGGGGTTTATGAAGATTAAATAGATGCATTAGTTTTAGATACCCAGTCTGAGACACCTGGTCTCTGTTTCATTTGGTTTGGTTTGGTTTGAGTTTTTTCCTTGTTATTGGAGTTCTATTTTTCATTCTTGTTTTCTTTTCCAACAAAGTTATTACAAGGATGGCTTGTATTTTCAGACCAGGATTCCCACTGACTTCAGTTGTAGCACAACCGCTCAGCTTTAAGCAAGTGAAGTAGCAGGGTCTTTAGCCAGATGCCAGGAAATGAGGAGCACATTAGAAATCACTGGTGAAATATCTGGTGTACAGGACTTGCTAGCTGTCAGATAGGAATCCTGTAGCAGTAGCAAGAATAATATGTGTCTCTCCAGGGCGGCATCCAGTCACTTAAATCTTTCCCTTCCCACAACAACTTGCCCTCTTCCCTAACACTTCCCTGGTTTTGCAAAGTGAAGGGTCCTAGAGCCCACAGGGTAAGCCCTGGCTTACCTCCACACCACAGCAGCTGTGTTCTCAGTGTGTTGGAGCTAGAGAAGAGAGAAAATTGTGACTGAACAATATAAACTTTGTCACGGTGCTCATCCAGAAGGCACAAGAATTCACACAGTGCCTTTGCTGTCATTCAAAACTTTCACTGTTGCATTCAAAATAAGGCATCGAGAGTTAGTGAAGTCTTCATCTTTGCTACTGACATTTTCTGGGGCCTTAAACAAAGAAACTAGCAAAGGATAATTCAATCATGCATCACCAGATTAATCCCACCAGTTCATCTGGGGACTTCTAGATGTGCCACACGGTGCTGTCTCCTTTCAGGCCTCCCATCTCTCTGGAAAGCAGATGCCCCCCGGGGCCCTGCCACATGCTTGGTCATTTCAAAGCCAGCCAATGTGGATACCACACATTTTCCAGAGTCTGCTTCTTGCAAACAGGGGGGTTGAATTAATTCCAGGCAATTTATCACACAGGCAGCACAGCAGGTGGCAAGTACAACACTGTAGACCAGTGATCAAAGAGCACCCAGTGGGTCTACACGTGCCGGTATCTGAAGAGCCCAGGCATCTCTCCTAATAACATACATCGAATATTCCAGCTCCCTGTACAGGGCATCAATCATTTTCCTGTTGGTTATCATTTTCTATCATGTGTCTCTTGTGCATTTTTAATTGGTTAATTACTTTATTCATACACTAAGCACACCCTCAAGCTCCAATTATTATCAGCATTAAGAGCTTAGTTAATCCTATACATCTTTTAAATGCTATATTTGGCTGTTTCCTGGTCCACACTTCCTTCTTGTACAATACCATAGGGGTCCTGCAGATACCTTAGCTAGTCCTTTGACAGACTATAGCCATACTGCTCATTAGTCTATTATCTAGCTGCTTATCAGCCCCACTCCCAAGCTCCTCATTACTGCAGTTGCAATTACAATAGCTAACATCCCTCCTTTCAGGCCCACATAGTACCACTTCCCTTAGAACAGGCCACTGCTATTCAAGTTAACAGCTCCCCACAGCAATAGTTGGTTGACTTTCCTATATAAGCCAACACCTACACTGCGTTAATGAACAGCAGAGCTGCTCATTTTGTTTGTTCACCCTTCACTATGGGTATTGTGTGTTGTATCTTCGGTTAAAGGCTCTGGCTGGGCTCCAGGGAAGAAATCCAACTCCCTTCATCCCAGCTGCTTCTCTCTGCTTAGTTTGGAAAGGAATTGGCATTTCTGCTTTCTCCAGAGCAACTGAGCACCTTCACCTGGAGGAAGCATCTAGAGGTCAGGATAGGCTGACCAGGAGCACAGATGAGGTCCATAAAGCATAAAGGCGAACTGGGAGGTGGCTGGGGCAGGGGAGGCTGTCTGCATGGACACTGTGGCCCAGGGTTGATTTATTTTTTGGCTCTTTCATGCAGCCAGCCTCCCCCAGCACTTGTCCTCGTCAGAAGAACCGCTTTGTTCTTCATTTTCAGGAAGAAATTTTTCACAGAGAGGGTGGTGAGCTACTGGAACAGGTTGCCCAGAGATGTTGTGGATGTCCCATCCCTGGATGTCTTCAAGGCCAGGCTGGATGTGGCTCTGAGCAACCTGGTCTAGTGGAAGGTGTCCCTGCCCATGGCAGGGGGGTTGGAACTAGATGATCTTTAAGGTCCCTTCCAACCCAAACCATTCCATGATTCTATGATTGTTCCAGGGGAGGGTGGGGCAGTTGCACTGAGTGTCCACTGCCTTTTTACATGTTGGGTGCTGATGTACCAGTGGGTGCTCTTGCTGTGCCTGTATTCCAGTCTAGCATCGTAGGGCTGGGTGAGATTTGGCTGAGGATGCCTTTTTACTTCTACAGGATTAGTTTATTGAGTTCATGGCTGCACAGGTGAGAGATCCAATGCAAGTGCCATGGCACAGACGTGCAGTTGGAGGTAAGGGAAAAGGTACAAGGACCCTTTTCATGCTAGATCAGAAAACAGACTACAAAATGTACTGTTTGAACAAGAGAAAGGCTACAGGTATATGGTTCAGTGCTGCAGTCAGCCCCAGTGCTCCTAACCCTATCAGTACTGACTGAATTTCACCAGCTGTAGCACTTTCACCAGGTGTCATGCCAGCCCACAAAAAGCATCCAAGCACTGTTGCAAAGGTTGTCCAGGTGAGAGGCAAGGGCAGCAAAGGGGACTTTTACCCATCATCAGAACTGCTAGCACTGGAGGGAGGACCACTTTGACAGCCCAGCATCTTCTCTTGAGACCAGAGGCCAGGACCCTCTGCAGGTCTGTTCTGAGTGCTACAGACACACTGTGACAGCAAGGAGTGTGTGACACACAAGTACATGTGTGGTGAGGAGAAAAGGAGGACCTGGGCATCCAGACCATAACTTGACACAGGACCACATTGGGTAGAGAACAAGATGAGCCTGGGAGATGAATGTGCTACCAAGGGTGGCTTAAGGGACTGGGCTCTGCCCCACCAGGAACTGTGGGCAGGCAGCCCACTGCTGCTGAGGAGCAGGATCAGCATGCTGACCTTGGCAGCTCCCTGCACTCAGACCTGTACCCAGCCGGCTTGTCTCTCCTGCTGTGTCCAGCCTGGAAAGGACCCGGAGCAGAAGGAAGTGAGGTGCTTGCTCCCAGCCTTGCAAGAATGGCTTCCCCCATCCCAATGTTTTTCTTCAGTGCCTGGTCTAGCCAGGCTGAGTCTGCAGCCTCTAAAATGTCGCTGTGAGGTGCAGGCGTTGTGAACCTGCCCCTGCTCATGGATTTGGTCTGCAGGAATGGAGCAGGACTCCCACATAGACCACTGTGGGAATGAAGAGCTGTTGGAGGGGCTCTTCAGCATGTTCCCACCGTGCAACCCACCAGAGTCTCCTCCCACTCCTAGAGATCTACCATCACTCTGTGACCAAGGCAAAAAACCCATGTCAGGCTTGCTTCCATCCTCTGCACATCCCCTCACCTGCAGCTCCTGCTTTTCAGGGCACATCCCAGATGGCTTGTTTCCTTTAATTTCCCAGTCTTTTTCCTGCTGGCTGGGAGCTCAGGACCCATTGCACATAGCAGTGCCCTGGTCCTTTCCAACGGGCTTGATGGCTATGTCCACAAGCCAAACCTTATGCTAGAAAGAGGGGCAGCTAGGGCACTGCGTATAGGTCCTCTGAACTTTCCCACGGCTCTACTGATCCTGAAATATAGCGGTCCCCACCCAGCCGGGAAAGCAGGCTCATGCAGAGAGGCTATTTTATGTATTTAAAGCACTGTCTTCTATGCCTGCACTATAATCCTGTGTGCAATATTAATTATCCATCTAACACTGTTGCCATGACACTCCTTAAAGCCATCAAAGCCAACATAAGCATATCAGACCTCCACCCCACCCTTCCTATTTGCTTCTGGACTTCAGACAAAGTCCAAGTGCCAAGTGCTTGTGGCAGGGGAGGGACGGGCACCGACCCTCTCAAGTGTTACCTAGCCCTCTGCACAGCACAAAAAAAGTCCAGATTTGGACTTTTGGAAGTTGTGTCTAATTCTGAAGCTGCATTCCAAGAACTGACCGAATCCAAACATGCCCATTTTTAGGTCAAGTTGCAAAATTACTTTTTTCTTACCACAACATTGTCCTATCTTTAGAAGCTAAAAGGGATGATTAGAGTTATAAGGAGAAAGGAAGAAAGAAGTGAAGGGGGTGGGGTGCATAAACAGATCCAGAGCCCTGAAAAAAAGACACAAATATGAGATCAAAAGAGGATGAGCCAAATTCTGAATAACCTGATGTATGCAGCATTTACATCCCTGAGTGGCTGACACTTAAGAAGCCCCACAGGCAGCAACAGAACAGATCTGGGTCCTTCCCCCTCCCAGCCCAGAGCACAGCCCAAATACTGAAGGTAACCCTCTTAAACCTCGAAAAACTGGAAGAAGGCCTGAAATGGAGGCAAAGGCAAGAGAAATGCTTACTGGTTAAGTGTTTATGCGAGGAAAAGCTTTTTTCCATGAAGCCAGAACAATTTTCCATTCCATGTGGAAGCACTGAGAGTCCCTGCAGACTGTGGACCTCTCATTTGCAGGGTCTGTGATCAGCACAGGCAGGATGCCCACAGCTTGGCTAGGTGCTGAGCAGGCACCACGAGACAGGTTTTGGCAACACTGTCCTTCCAGGGTTCAGTCTCCCATGTGTACACAACCTCATTTTACATCCTTTGTCTGAGGGACAAGGCAAATTTAGGCTGGATGATCTAGGCTCTCATCTACGACTGTTTCTACACAGCAATACAGTCTTTCTTGTGTTGTGTTGAACTCCCATTGACAGCTACAACAATGCCTGCAGATAGTCCCAGAAAGCTGCAGAGAGGCCTGAAAATGGGTGATAAAGCAAGCCCAGAAGTTCCATGCACCCATCATGGTCACCCCACGCTGAGATCATGACAGTCAGGCTCTGGAAACTGCTGTTCCCCTGCAGTAGTGAGGGCAGTAGGTTCCTGGGTCTGGGAGAGGAGCACTGCCTACAGATGGGTGACAAGGCACTGCTAGTGATCTGCACCAAATTCCCCAGCATCACATCCCAGTGCTGTCTCTAGCTTTTGGTTGGGTCCCCACCGTGCACGGTGTCCCTCCTTGCTCTGGGTTATGGCACTGGCAGCCCCGTATGGTCCCTTCAAGAGTGCAGCAGTGAAGTTGTGCTGCAGGGCTGTCCCGTTTTGGATGGACATCTCTGCACAAGGCCAGCCCATATAACGTGTCCTGCAAAAGACATGCTTGGAGTCAAGACCAGGCACCCGCTGTCTGGGGTTCTGGAGGCATTAGGTAGTCTTTTTATATCCACTGTGAGCATTTCCTTGCCCAGATACCTTCCAGCCATCCTAGCCAGGGAGGGCAACATGGATGGAGAACAGTAGTACCATACTTTGGCCCCATACTTTATTTTAAGCATCTTTTTAGGTTCTTTCCCTGACTTAGTCCCCAGTGCCTTATGTTCTTTATCATGCCAAGATTAGACACATGTTGTCCCACTGCAGGACTATAGCATGTCAACACAAAAGCAAAATACTTATTATCTGAGAACTCATACAAGACGTTGTCCCTGAGGGGTAAGCTTTTCCTTTATTGCCCTGAAGGTTTGCCTTACCTCCTCTGTCTGAACTGGGGTACATGCTCCCAGACAGGAAAGGGGAGCAAGGAGCTGTAAATCAAGGAGCTACAGAGCAAAGAGCTGCTTCATTTGCTGTAGAAGGAGATATGAGTGGATCTTTTACTTCTGCTTATGAAATGCCATTTATGACAATATTCACACCTACAAGCAGCTGGCACCCCTCTTCATATGCCAGAGGCTCTACTGGCTAGGAGCATTTCCACTCACAACTGATATGTTAATGCAATTAGAGACAGTGCCAAGTGCAAAGCAGTATTTGTCCTGATATTATTGGTGATAAAGGAGCCTCCTGTGTGAGAAGCAAGTCCATTTCCAATCCATCTGTATCTATATCTAAAAAAGCTTTCATTTTCCTGAGCGCTGCAGCAGATTCTCATGATAAATTGCTGCCATATCTTAGCTCCCAACTACATTACATCCTATTCAAATCCCCTTCATTATAACAAGAAGCAATATGACACCAAAAGCTTGTCTCAGGAATTTATGACACAGTGGAGACTCTTAGATCCACTAAACCCCATTAAAACTGTCTCCCTTATAAAACATACACCTTATTATGCACTTCAGTAGCGGGCAGCAGGTTGCCTTCTGCCAGGGCTCTTATTACCTGTGCAAGGGAGGTACGAGAAGCGTGTGCAAACAATTGAGTCCCCGCTGCAAGCGTGGGGCTGGCGCAGCGTCTGCGTCTCCTGCCTAGCACATGTCAGGAGCTTCAGTTGTGGGGAGGGCTTTGTACAGTCATCTTTTATTTTAAGGTTGCTTACTAAGCCAAGACAAAAGAAAAGGCACCCCATTGGCTAAAGCCAGTCTTTTTTTCCAGGTCTCTTTCTGACACAAAGCCTCGAAAAAATGGTTTTGGGGTGGAACGAACTGCTACATTAAAACTGAAGTCAAACATTGTGTTTTATTTTGTTTAAAACCATTTAATTAAAATAAATTTACTCTCAAAATCTCTTTAAAAAAGGTAACCTGGGATTTAAAAACTGGAGCAGCAATGTGTGCTGATTTCCTGATCTCTTCTTTCAAACATGCTCTCTGCCTGCAAACATGCATTGTTTCCATCTTCATTTGAGAGAGTAATCTCTGTTCCCAACACTGTCGCCTGTACGTGCTTGTAGCCCTTTCTCGAGCCAGGGAAGCAGGAAAAGCCGGGAGAGATGTGTGAAGTACCCAACCAGGCTGCTTGGCAGGTTCAAGCTGCTCTGACTCCCTCCATCCCTTATTCACACGCTCTGCCTGCAGCTCACACCATCGGGGCTCAGCTTCTGCCGGAGCAGCCGATGCCACTGGCGGTATCAACAAGCAGTGAAGCAGCATCAGTCCAGTATTCCTCGTCCTGCAGTGACCGGATGCCTGAGCAGCCCAAGGGACTTTACTAGGAGAGATGACTCTTTTCATCTGGGAAGATATAGCATGCCTCATCCCTGATAAAGTGATTTTGCTTTTCTCCCCCACCTCATCAATTCTCTTCCCCCCACTTTTCAAGTCCCAGCCTTCCCACCAAGCACCAGACTGTGCCCTTCAGGAGCCCAGGTGGCAGCTCCTGTCTGATCAGTGTGCTGCTCATTAGACTGGGTAAACATGTTTGTGTTTTCCTCTTTTTACCCCTCGTTTAGTCTCATCTGACTGTATTGTTTACTGTACTGGATTATGCAAATCAAAATATAACGAATATTGAAAACAGGAAGGTAAGCAAAGCTTGCGCCCACTCTCCTGGCCCATGCCAAGGACGGGTGCAGGCTCCCACCGTGTCAGGACAGAGTCACCTCTGTGCTGCTGATGAGCCTGACGCGGGGGTGGGTTTGTCCCACTCCTGTCCTGGGACTGATCGAGCCTCCTACCAGCACTCACTCCACACCCCAGATCAGCCAAAGCAGGGTGCATAGTCCCGCTCACAAGCATCCTATTGCAGGGGAGCACATTCATCTCTGTCCTGCTGCTGCATCCCAAAGATCTGATGTCACCCAGTGGTCCTTCCTGAGTGTGCAATGAGTGCAGCTGTGCTCAGCGCAGCAGTGACTGTCTCTCATTGGACTAAGTCTCACCCAAGTAGGAGGATGTGGCTGGGAAGTGGATTAACTCTGCTTTGAGGTGGCTTATTTTGTGCCAGAGAGGCAAGCAGGAAGGGGAAATCCTGGAAAAGAGATAAACAGTGAGAATCAGGAGATCTGTCCGGATCACAGAGACATGTGTGGAATTGAAGAACAACTTGATGCAGAGCCATTGCATGCAGTGGGGTGATCTGTAAATACCTCAAGGTAACTCAAGCGCAACTAGACTTGTTCATGTGGCTTTTAAAATCATGTAGATCAAGAGGAGCAACTGTCTCTGTGACAGGATGCCATGGATTATTGATGCTGAGGCCAGAAAGGCTACTCTGTTCTCCTTTATCACCAAGGCCAGATAGTTTTACCAAGTGATTCCTGTGTCAAACCAATAATGTCTGGCTGAGTTAGGGCAGCTTTTTTTAGAAAGATGTCCAATTTCAAGTAAAAAAAACTCCAAGTGAAGTAGAACCAACCATCTCCTCCGTACATTGTTTAATGGCTAATTCCCTTCACTGTTGGAATGTGTCTTCTTTTCAGGTCGAATTTGTCTAATTTCAGCTTCCAGCAACCAGAGTTTGTTACACCTTTGATCGCCAGATTAAAGAGCTCTCTAGTCTCAAATATAGTCTCTTCTGCTGGGTACTTGCAGACTTGTGTCAAGTAACTATTCAAAGTGTTTTTCATTAAAACTTTCATTAAAAAAAAGGTTGGGTTTTGGTTTTGTTTTTTTCCCTGGAGTTTCACTAACTTTTGTACCTCTTTCTTGGATTCTTTCCATGTTTTCATGATGTGTGACCCTGGAGCTGGACACTGAGCACACTGGTACTCTTATTAAAGCAACGCACAGTCCCATATACAAAGGGCCTGTAGTGATAGGACAAGGGGTAACAGGTTTAAATTGAAAGCAGGGAGGTTTAGATTAGATATCAGGAAGAAGTTCTTCATGGAGAGGGTGGTGAAGCACTGGGACAGGTTGCCCAGAGAAGCTGTGGATGCCCCATCCCTGGAAGTGTCCAAGGCCAGGCTGGATGAGGCTTGGAGCAACCTGGTCTAGTGGAAGGTGTCCCTGCCCATGGCAGGGGGGTTGGAACTGGATGGTCTTTAAAGTCCCTTCCAACCCAAACCATTCTGTGATTCTATGATATGAATATGAAGCCACTGTGTGTTATTCTTTGTCATTCTCCCCTTTAGGGACGCCAAGTCCAGAATAATTCCACCTGACCCCACCACTCTTT
>NW_010225028.1:149229-213555 GCF_000690775.1 Eurypyga helias
TGCTCTGTACAGCAGTTTCAACTTGTGTGTACATCTTTTTTCCCAGGTGCATGGATCTCCATTTTGTTGTACCAAAATTCAGACTTCTGGACCAAACTCAGCCTACCAAGTGATTAATGATACCTTGGTGATATTTCTCTTCCTGCTGGGTTTTATATCCTCCTTAATTCTAATCTCTAAAGACTGTATACTCTCTTCCAGGCCATCGATAAATACTGGCCCATTGGTTCTCTTCAGGAAGACCTAGCACTGATCTGATGATTTGCCCTGCAAACCACTGAGGGTGGTGTCCACAGTCCCTGCGGGATAGTGCATTCCCTGCCACCTGGACAGTACCTTTGGACTTACGGTTCACACATTGTCAGTACTTTCACCTGCCAGAACATCCTACATCTTCTGCATGGACAAAGAACTGAGCTGGTTGATTGACTGGAAACCAATGTTCGGACAGAGAGGGGTGGACATGTGTGCACAAGTCCTGCACTAACAGGAATCTGAAATGTGGCTGTGGTTTGCCTTGGACCTGGAAATTGCTCCCAGGGTCTGTAGGACAGATGTAGGCTTTTAATTACAATTCAGGAAAGCAAATGGTAGAGGCTCTAAAGAAGGGCAAGAGGCATACAAATAAGGTCTGACAAGTTTGTCTGGAAAAGAAACAGCTCAATCTGAATTAGCTGTTTCTAAGTTAAATATAAATGTAAATCTGGGGAAGGTGAGTGTGCAGTGAGTGTACATGTTGTGCTGACAGGAGGACTGTAAGGAGTGCCAGCCCCCACGCAGGGTTGGGCATCCAAAGGCTCCATCTGCAGCCAGCAGCGAGGCAGGTTCATCCAGGGGCAGGTCCAGAGGTGGGGCTGCAGTGGGAAATCCCAGCAGTGAAGAATTAAATCTGCACAGGTAATCTCACTCTGTTATGGCAACCAGGAAACCTGTGTGTTTTCTGGAGGGGCAGCCCTCCCGTCTGTTTGGTGTTACATTTTGGGATTCCTCCAACATGGTGAAGGAAGATGGAATATGATTTATCTGGAAAGTTTCTCTTTAATTACTTCTGTTGTTCCAGAGACACCAACAGATCCTGTTAACACTTAGGAAGCAATGGCTGAAACAAGATGAGGTCCTACAGCATCACTGAAACCATGAGAGGTTATGGAGAAGCTAGAGGAAGGCTCTTCGGAGTGCACCACAACGTTCAAGATGCAACAGGCACAAGCTGCACAGGAAATACCAGCTGAACATGAGGAAGAGGATCTTCCCTATGAGGCAGGTCAAGCACTAGGCCAACAGCCCCAAGCGGAGGGATCTTCATCCTTGCAGATCTACAGAATTCAACAGGGCAATGCCCTGAGCAACCTGACTTGGTCTTGAAACTGGCCCTGCTTTGAGCAGAAGGTTGGACTGGAGACATCCCGAGGACTCTCTTAAACTCTAAAATTTTGTGGTTCTACAAGAGTTGCAGGAGCAGCTTTTCCAGCAGTCTTTATAGCAGTGTTACTATGCAGGCCAGCAGTGTGTTGAAGTGCAAACTAGATTATTCATGCATTGCTCTGGATATTCATTATATATTCTGTTAGGCATATTAGGATCATCTGCTGCCACAGAAAATAGACTTAGTGATGGACTCCAAAGCATCCTGACACCACTTGGTTCTCCAGTCCTGCAGCTGTTACTCCAAACTGGGCACTCTGCAGCACAGTCAGCTTGCACAATTAAGAACTCAGTTGCATTAAAAAATGCACATACCCGCTGAATTTCATGCAGACATTTTGTATTTCCAGATGCAAAATTCTAACATCTACATTTTTGATTTTGTATTAGATCGACTTTGTTGTCTCTCTAAAACCCTCAGCTAAAGATTGCTGGATCACTTTGGATTGCCTAAAATGGCTGGAACAGCTCCGCTCCCCTGAGGAAGTACAGGAAGCAGTTTGCAACAGGAAAATAACAAAAACCCAGGAGCTGATGATTTTCCTGAAATGGCTGCTGGCGGTAAAAGTTAATTTGTCATTGTTATACTTCAGAGTCTACAACCCTTCAGGTGAATATGAGCATTTCAAGGCAACCCCCTAGACAAACCTAGTTCCCAATTCTAAAATGTTCTTGCTATGTAAAGATTAAAACAATAACAGTTTAAGCCTGCAAGCTTAAAATCTGAAGCAGCGGTGGGGGAAGACTCTGCAGCAGTGCAGGAAGCCCTGCTAATGATGTCAGTAAATTGTATCAGAAGGATTCTCTCATTTTGGGAAGAGAGATGTAATAGCGTGGGCTATTCTCACTGGCACTAAACTCATTAGTTTGTTTACAGTGTGCCTTCCTGCACTGCTCTCTGATACGCTGAAAATTTTTTTTGTCTTTGATATTTCGAGTCAGAAAGAGCAGGGATAAGTCAAAGATTGCCAGCAACATTTGATCCCTTTTGTGGGTTTTTGTTTGGTTTTTGGTTTGTTTTTTTTTTCACAAGGTGCTTGTTAAGGCTTGACTCCTGGTCAAGGCAGTGCCGAGGAAACTCCTGTTTTAGAGGAGGATGTGCACGATGGCTAACGGTGGCCTCAGAGGAGAGACACCAGGGCTAAGGGAGGTGGGATGGGAAGAGCTTCAGCTTTTCAAGGACAGACTGTGCCAAGCCCTGTGCCATGTCTCAGCCTTCTGCTCTCTGCACCAGCTGTGACACCTCCAAGGCTCTGCCTGCACACCAGCGCCTGCCGCCTGCCACCCGCAAGCCTTATCTGCCTCTGTCAGCCTCTGGCTTGGTGCTCTCCCAGCACATCACCGCCTTTCCCGTTTCTCATTCTGCTGTGAAGGATGAGGTGAGAGCTGCCCGCCTGTGCCAGTCACAACGGCAGCCACAGACAGGAGCTTGTCTCCAGCTGCAGTGGCAGCAGGACTCGCTGTCCCAGGAGCTGGCTCTTTGACACATTTCTTCCTCTTTTTTATTCAAACCTGGATGCCTAGGCATTCATTTGGTGGTTTTCCAGCACTTAGAAATAGTTCTTTTGGGCCCTGCAGGTGCTCAGAACCAGTGGGAGATCAGACCTGAGGACACGACCGTGAAGGCACATCGCCCAACAGCAGTTCCCACCCTTGGAGGAACTCCGGATGGGCTGCGGCTCAAACAATCTGCATGAAAGAAGCCTTGGGATGGACCCAGATGCCAAGTCCTCCAAGTCCTTGCCCTGGGAAACTGAGCCCTCTCACTGGAGACAGGAGTGGAGCAAGGGATTGAAGCAAATCTGGCCATCCCATCAGCATGAAGATGACTTCTCTGCCCCTTGCTCAGGAGCCATGGTACCTCTCTACACCGCTCAAGCACAAGTCTGCTATCATCACCAAATAAATCTCAGGGCTCTGGGAGGCCTGACACCTGCTCTGGGGCAGGGGCTGCCTGGGGGGTGCAGTTTGCTGGAGGTGTGCAGTCCATGCACAGCAGCTCTATGGGGCTCTCCCTCTCCCAGTGGTCCCAGCTCCAGTGACCCAGTTCTGCTGGCTGCTCCACAGCTCCTTGGTGTATGAAGAGCTTTTAGTAACAGCTCAGGGGTGCCAGTCTGCTACCAGGGAAGGCAAGGTTCTTTACTGGAGTCTGTGGCACCAGCAAGGGAAAACACTCCTACCTCTCCTTCCAGTAACAAAACACTGCTTGTCTGAGTGGGGACTCTGCCACAGCTATCTCAAGGAGGACGTGAGATTAAGCAACACTGCAAGAAGGTGACGGTGATGTATGGAGTGACCTGCATGAGCTGGAGAGGAAAGGTTCTACCCCCACCCTGCTGTCACCTCCTGGCCCTTATGAAGCTCCTGCTGCACAACATGTGTCTGCAGCTGCTGCATGTGAGTCTCTCACACTAATGCATCTCATCATTCCTTGGTCTAGGGCCATGTTTCTCTTTGGCCTCCTTGCCAAGCCTTCCTCAGGGTCGTGCTTAGGAGGGAAGACTTGCTCCCAGTCTCCGCCATGGTTATACGTAGCCATATAACACAATCAGCTTGCAAGGTTACTTACTCATCTCATTATACAAGCATAAAACCTAGGCAGACAAATATAAAGCAAAATAAAGTTTATGCCTTATGGAGAAAGCTTATTGCATCTTCTAAATTGGAATAAAATATCTACAGGTGAAATATGTCGCTACTGTTACAACAGCACTCACAGTAGTATGGGAAGGGCTCCCCCTGTAATGGTACCAGTAGGGTCAAGGACCAGCCAGCCCAGTGCTGGTGTTGGAGAAGCCAGAGCCTGCAACCCTGCACCAGGGAGGCAGGGACAGTGTGACCTATGGTGACAGTGGGACATGATCAAGGCAGAGAATCGATGTCTGCTTCTGCTGCCTCAGCTGCACAGTAACGTGTCTGCCTCAGTTTCCCAACAACTGCCTTTCAATGAAAGCGCTTGCTCCCATGCTAGCAGTTAATGAGATCATGTTTGTACATGGCTTCGAACACAACTGTCTCTGCAATGTGTAAGTGCTAAGTACTATTAGCAAGTAACAACAGTTCTCCTTTGGTACAGGGCTCTGCTGCCTTTGCCTGAGGCTATTCAAACCCAGTGAAGCATCACCCTCAGTAGCACCTGCACTGTGGCAGACCTCTACATCAACCAGCACACCCCGCAATGCCCTGGACACCAGCTGGAGATGGAGCTGCAAGTCCAGAACTGAGTGCCTGGATTTATCCCAGCCGAGGGGTGTAGGTGGAGGAGCTCAGGCTGACTGGGAGTTGGGAGAGACACCCTCATCGGGCAGAAGGCTGAAGGACAGCATCCCACCAGCAAAGCGAGACCTGCAGGGGCTGGCATACCAGACCCTAGGCTCACAGTCTGTGCTAGCCAGCTGCTCTGGGAGAGATGTGCTCAATGCACTCAAATGTTGTTTCTGGGCTGGCCTGCAGCGTAACCTGCAGACATCTGTGCCAAAAGGTGGGAGTTAGGTCCGCAGAGAAGTGCCAAATCAGAAGTTCATGCTCCTAGCTGGGCTGGGCTTTCCCTGCAGCGGCAGGCATGCAGCCTGCCTGATACCTGCTTCCATGGTCACCCTTATAATCATGCTCTTCTCCGTCCTTCTTCCTCCTGCTACCTGATCGTCTCTGTGCCGGATCCTGCCTGGAGACAGATGATGTGCTGGGCAGGAATGGCAAAGTTTATTAAGTTGGGGTGGGAAGATCTGGCAGGCTGGGTTCACAATTAGGCTCCCAAAGGCAAGATCATAAAGCATTCAGACACTTGGGATACAGGGCTGATTACCAGCATCTTTCATCATTAAATATTAACACCAAGGCTGCTTAAAGGCCAGTGAAAGAATTATAGAATTTAATACCTATCACGCTCTATCAATAGGCCGGGAGAAATATGGTCCTTTCGCCTATGTTTTTTTTAAAATGTTTCAATGTAAACTGGAAGACTTGCAAAATTAAACAGCACAATTCTTGGTTAGGAGCCACTGGGAATTGCAAACAGGGAGCACCAGGGATCAGACTTGTTTGATATGCTAGGGGAGCAAGCTCATTAAAACATAGGCATTGGTACCAGAAGGAGAGGAAATTAAAGCATAATTTAAGAAAAGAAATCCATCTACAGAGAGTGGCTCCATCCCCTAACACTCCCCTGTGTGGCTGTGAGCTGGGACCCCGGCCAGCTCCAGCCTGGTGGTCTGGGCAAAAGGAGCACTTGCACCCACCTTTGCAAAACTCCCCTGACTGGGCTGAGACACAGGACACTGTGAAATCCTTCCCGTGTCCACATACCCCTTTGCTGTCATATGCATATGGGGTGTAATGGCAAGGAGACACGTCTGGGGCTCAGCACCATCGCTCGTGGCTCCTTTCCCCATAGTAGGAAGCTGGGGAAAATCTTGGCAGCCCCAGAAAGATCATGCTCTGTGGCTGTTTTTCCTCCTTTATTGTTTTGTGCTGTTGTGCTGAGGTGTGTTAGGAGAAGGGTGCCTGGATGCAAATCTGCCATCCCCAGAGCTGCAGAACTCCTGTAGCAGAACCTGCTGGGGGCTGCAGGCTCCCAAACTATGCATGGAGGGGAACTCATCTGCCATGTGGGGAGAGCTCAGCACAGCCCAAATTGCTCAGAAAAACCACACTGAGTGCAAAACAGCCATGGGCTTAAAACTGCCTGTGCCTTGCTCGTGGTCATGCCATCATCATATTACAAACTGCCCCTGAGGTAGTGCTCTGGGAAGAGATTTAAAGGATGTGCTGGTACACACGTTTTGCATGAAGAATCAGGGACTTGCAGTGGTACAGTGAGAAAGACTGGCCTACAGCTGTCCGTCGGCAATCCCTCGTGCCATTGCTTCCCCCGGCCTCGCTCTCCCACCCCTCCTGCATCCTTCCTTCCTGCTGTATACAGTAATGAGTTGTTGCTGCTCGCTCCCTCGTCGCCGACACGGTGGCAAAGCCAATCAATACAGTAATCAAGCGGCCCGAGCAAAGCCAGCCGGGTGCCTTCCTACCTCTGCGTTAGCAAACACGGAGCTCACGTGGCTTCTCCCGCTGCCAGTGCAGGCACAACCGGGTCTCCAGCTAGGCTGAGGTCTCCCCAGGCTGTCCTGCCCTTTGCTTTTCCTCCACCAGCCCTGCTGATGGCTGTGCAAACAACATTGCACATGGCCAAGTCAATCTGCAGAGCCATAGCTGAAATGAGTCAGATCTCTTAATATCTGTGAGCGAGACCTGCACTGGTGTCAGAGTCTGGCTTTTCCCTGTAGAAAGATAATCCTGGCTGTGTATTTTCTTGGATGAGGAGAGTGCCACGCTGCTGAGAACATGATGGCTGCAGTTGGACACGTGGCATCTGTATGGTGGGATGGTCCCTCCAGCTCAGAGATGGAGCCCTGCTAATGACTCTCTCCTGGCCCATGCCTCGTTTGACATATGGATAAAGATGGCACAGAAGATTTTGCTACACAAAATCAATGCATTTTCCCCAATTGTATTTTCTATAGAAGCACCAGGACTGGTTTGACTTGCAGAAACTTTGTCAACTCCTGACCAGCAAGGCGCCCAGATGAAGCTGGAGGAGTAAAACCATTAGCAGGGCTGCCATCCTACCAAGCATTTTCCAGGCTTTGGTTCCTTATAGCCACACTTTAATAGTAACTTAGACACCAAGGCTATTGGATCAAAATAGTCATGCTCACACAATGATAAGCATCATGTCAGTATAAACTCAAAACACTGACTTGTGCCAGCCAGAAAGTATTGATGTGCAAACTTTGCACCACCTGGATTTGTGCCAGATCACATATCACCTGTCCTCCCACAGGCAGCTTAAACCTGGCATGAAACCATACCTGTGTTACATGCTCCGTCTCACACGCAGCAGAAACGTGATCATGTGCCTGCGTGTCTTCTGGAGTTGATTTTACAATACACAGGCATGAGTCCCAGGCAGGTAAGTGGCTGAAATAAGACTCAGAAAATATACAGTTTCTTCAGTTGCAAAGGAAATTCAGTGGTATCATTGGAGTTCGGACTGTCCGGCAGTTTCTGACTCTGGATCTCATTGCCCCAGGACATGTTCCCTGCAGGGAGCAGGGAGACAGACTCCTGGGCTGGTTTGGTCTCTGACTGTCTGCAAGTGCCAAGCCTGACCCTCCAACACAAATCAGAGCAGATCAGGGCCTTGTGTAACTGATGACAAACAGCTCAGTCAATACCTCAAGCATGGTCAAGTAGGGATTTTCCATTCTTTTTGCATGCACACAAGTGAAAATAAGAGCACAGGAGCTGCCCCAGCCCAGGAGTGACTGAGATAGGAGCACAGGCACCTGCATGGGTCATTAGCCTGGAGAAGCTGTAGGCATCTGCAGCTAGGTATCCTTTATTCCTTCAAAAACCATCCCCTGTCCTCCTTTTCACACCGCTGCTGTCACCTCTGTTTTTTCACCTTTACTCATTGCTCTTCCCGGTAAGCGTCACTGACACTGCTGCCCTCACATGCTGCCCTGCACCCTCCATGTGCCGGGTGCTGCCCCAGCTCCTGGGGCTCCCCTGCCACTCGCTGAGCTTGCCCAGCCCACCCAAAATCAGGGAAGAAACTGGCTGCAGAGTCAGAAAGGCAAATCCAGACATGACTGACTCCAGGGAGCCTGATTGAAATAACTAATTAGGTTCTCACAGCCATTCGGTTTGCAAGAATAAGACCATATCCCACTCCATATTTTCTAATGAATCACGCTCAGTGTTTTCTAATGATTTGTTTAACTGAGTTTTCAGTATCTCCAGGCTGCAGCGCCGGCATGACCCTGTGCGGCCTACCCCAGATGCTGGGGGAAGCTTTTGATACTCTCTCAAATTTACCTTTCCCTGCTGGTATGCAGGTTTTTGAATGTTTCCCAACACGGTAGTACCAATTCCATCTCCAGGTGCCACACTAAACAATCCGCCCCCATTTCCCTGCTTATACTATTCAGATGCACACAGATGGTTATAATTTTTTCTTCTCTTTTGAGCATCTCTCAGGGAATCTAAATAGGTGAGCTATTCTCTCCCCCAGTTGACGCAGACCACCATGGCCCCACAAACCAATGCTGGGGCTCCAGATTCATGTTTCTTATCCCAGGAGCTGCATTCCCATTACCCACAACTACATTGATCCCACAAACGTTTATAGATGCAAGCATCTTCCCAGCTGCAGAAAGTTATACTGAACTCAGGAGGACTGCCTGTAAATAACATTATTCCCGTGTAGAAGTATTAGGCATATTTTGATCAAATTGTCTATTTTAATTGTTATTTTCAAAGGCAGTCACTCTGCAGTGATTTTTCTTTTTAAATTATATTGTTTGTTGCTTCTCGCTCCATTATCTCTTAGCTATGTGGAGATACAGGTTTTTTCTATCTGTGCTGTTATTTTACTAGTGGCTAAGGTCATACTAACTTATGAGAGTTGCCAAAATCATGTTTCTTTCTCTATATACATTTTAATAACCACACTTGACTTTTTTCAGTGTTTTATTCTTCTCCATTGCACGTATCTTTCCCCGGGGAATTGCCAGTGTGGCAATAAATCACTGCTAATTCTCTTCCCTGCTACTCACACCCCTTCTTTATACAAATTTAATTTTTCACACATTCATTTGTATACTGCTTATGAAAAATGCTTTTTTTAAAGAACCTTGTCTTTTCCTATTCACCCAGGTGTTTTTTACTTTCCCTTCCCCTCTTTCTTTTCCTTCTCTTGGAATGAAGTACCTCGTTGACTTTGAGATGACATTGATTTCACACCCCTCCCCACTTCATTGCAATGGTTTTCTTTTCTCTAAGATACTTTTGCAGAAGGTTCCTTTTTGCTGCTGCTCACCCGTGGCTGTACCATTAGCTTACACAGCTGCTTTGGCTGTTATTTTTCCTACAAGTCTTAAGAAATTCCAAGTTGCCTCCTGCTATTTCATTTTGCGTAGAAGTTCTGTAAACCCTGGCTCCTTGAGTGCCCGTACTGGAGTCATACTGTCTGTGTCTTTTCTTCTTGCATCTCTCGTTCACAGCAGGTCTGTAGTCTGTTGTGACTTAATTATAGTGCCTTTTAAGATTCCTCTGGGAGCTGTGGCACTACTGGATTTTAATATCCCACCCATGACAACATTGTCATTAGTATTATTACTTCTACTGCTATGATTAGTACACTACGCGCAGAACGAGTGGATCCATAGAGGTCAGGCACATCCCTGATTCAAACAGTTTAATCTAAGAAATCAGATGCAGGCAAAAATTGAAGACAGAGATGCTAGGGTTGAATGTGGGAACGGCAAGCATGATTGTCATTAACAAACTGCAACAGGGTTCGGAGCAAGGGCTCCTGCTGACTCGAATGCTGCTGGGGAGAAGCAAGTCTGGAAGGGGAAACAAGGAGACGGGGTTGCTGCAGGAGGATGTTTCAGTGGGGCACGGGGCAGCAGAGGTGGCCAAATGGCTTTCAGGGAATAAAAATGTTCATGACACTGCTGGGCCTGGTGCTGCTCTGTCTGGCTCTGGTGCTGCATCTCCACCAGCCCCAGTGAAAGCAAGCTGCTGCTCCGGGTAGCACCTGGTCGCCTTAAAGCACTCTGAGCCACCCAGATTTTCGGTCTATGGAGTCTAAAAAAAAAAATTATATAAAGGTCAAACCCCACCTCTGTGGGCTGCATGTTAATCTCCATGCTCACCCAGAATGATCTGGGCCGGAGGCAGAGGGATGTGTGTGTCCCATGCTGTCTCTGCCCAGCAGCAGCGGCCAAAGGAGCCCGCTGGAGCTTGCTTTGTGGTGCCAAAAAGCACCATTTTGGAACGTATTCTGGGTTTCCAGACCTGTGCCCAGTGTTCAGCTGCTGCCCCCTCCAAGCTTAGGAATACACAGAAATCCCAGGAAAACAGCCAAATTTCTTTTTTTACAGGGCAATAGTTTTGTTGAGGTGAAAATGTCCAAGGAAATCCTCATGTGGGATAATTTGAGAGCAGTGAAGCAAGGCAGACTTGCACTGGCTGAGATTGTCACCCTATAACAGAAATTGCTACCACACAAGGGGGATTTGCAGCAGCAGAAGCTAGGGAAAATCCTGTTCTGAACAATACAGACATTGCTATCATATCTCCCAGCAACATTCACCAAAAATTAGGGACAAAGGTGAAGAGATGCTAAAGAATAAGAAATTCCATAAAGAGCCCTTCCATCTCCACAAGTAAAAAAAAAAATATGCAGCCAAAGATTAAATGCCAGTTTGAAGAGGCATTTGTATGTACTTCAAGGAACAGCTCCAATATAGAAAATAAGAAAAGAACATTTCTGAGAACTTCAGTTAAGTACAAGGTAACTTGGAATCATTCCCATCCGTTCCTTAAATTTTCCAGTCTATCTTTTCTCTTTTATTTTATGTACGACTCTCAGAAAGGCTTTGCTACATCAAAGATACTTTTTGTCTCCTTTGTTCAAATGTGTAAATTTGCCTACAAAAATTAGAAATATCATCAACAGTGAAAAATAATTTATTTGTAAAAGGAACTAACTTTTGTTTGAACTAGAGCTGGGAATTGAGATAATGTCTATGAGTATGTGGAATGAATAGATGGAAGTATCTGAATTTATGGAAATACATATATTCTCCTTTGCTGATAGAAAATTACAGTCAGGGCCCATCGCAAACCAAATTAATATTCAACATAATCTCATTCCCACACAGGAACCCAAAGAGACAATTGATCTCGTTTCCACTAAAATCAATGGGAAAAAATCACCGAGTAGGTCTTTCAGCAGAGGGTGGCAGCCAGTGTGACACCTGAGCTAACGCAGATTCACACCTTCCACCTGCCTCCAAGAAGCTTTGCTGCTTCTTGGATTAGATTTGAATTTATGATCCCATGCCAGGTCCTTGTTTTTCTGTTTTAAGTCACATACATAAAGCTCCATGGGAGCATCAGTAATTATGCTTATCACCCAGAGGTCACCTTTTTAGATGCATTTTCTAGATCTTCAATCTCCCTCTAAAGTAAGATGCTTTTCTTAATCAAGGTTGCCATGAGAGGCTCAGCACTTGCAGTCTCGCATGGAGGAATATTAGTGCTACCAGACATTATTTTTTATTTCTCTTTCAAATGCATTGATTTTTTATCTATTTTATTCCAAGACAGAGCTGTGGCACCTATTTTACATTCAGAGTCTGCCTCGGGAGTTGTAATAACTTGAAGCACTGGATGCTCAAGCCAGTGTATAGCTGGAGCGGAGTTCCGTGGCCGGTCCTGCCAGCTCAATGTCTTCAGCATCTGCTGAAAAAAGGGAAAACGTGGCATCTTGCCGCCTCCTGGGAAGGCTTGGTGGTTAGGTCCAGAAGTCAGTGTCTCCGGGCACATATTGGGGATGACCAGCATTTCTCCCCAACAGGGCTGCTGTTGCTGATTTATTAATGTGGCAGTTAAAATCAAACCAGCATGGGAGAGTATCTAAGTGAGCTGCAGCCAAGACAGGCATGCTGAAGGCAGGCAACTTTTTCTCTTGAAATATGGGCAATCTCCACCCCTCAAAACAGATCCCAAACTGTGTATCCCAGAGGAAAAAGAGGTTTGATAAAGATTACACAATTCGACTTTTGCGCGGTAGAGAGTTATACTTGCATAAGAGGTTCTGAGGAGAATCGGGCTTTTCTGAATTGGGCAATGATGCTCGCAGGGGGACAAATCAATTTAGAAACTACTTGCAATGACCCAGGATTACAAAACAAACGATGACAGTCACTTGCAAACTCACAGCAGCCTCTCATCCTGGCTTCTCCCCTGTCTCTTATCCCGGCTGCAAAACATGCTGTGCTTTGTCATGGGAAGAGCCTGCTGCTGGCAAATCTTTATTCTCATGTCTGACGTTCTCTGTGTGGAGGGAGCAGCTGGGCAGATCTCAATACAGATATAATAAAATAAAACAGTGCCAGGAAAAAATAGCACTTAAAGCACCAGCCTCATTGTTTAGGGTCAATCAGGCTGGGAGAAGACACTAGAATAACAGCTCCTTCTTTTCCCAGTCTTTCCTACCAGGCATGGCTTGGCCATGGCTCTCTGAGCACTCAGTGCCTGCCTGTTCTCAGGACCAGGTCTTGCTGGAGTGGGAGGTTGTTTTGGCACAACAAGGGGATGTGCCTCCTGCTTGGTTATCCAGCAGTGCCTGCGTGGCGGATGGGTACCCATAGGAAGCTGCAGATGGGCTTTGTGGCCATCACAGTAAAGACTCCAGGGAAGGTATCCAAGTCTAAAGAAAAGGAAGAAAGGAGAACATGGGTTCCCCCACAGCCTGAGAAAAAGGAAAAGAGCAGGCGCTTGGAACAGGCAGCAGCAGGAAAGCAGACCTGGAGGGAGGGTGGGGAGCTGGGACCAAAACCAAGCTCCATTGGTCACTACTAATGTACACTTTAACTCAACATTACTTAGAGACTGGTGGCTTTGGAAAAGAAACCACAAGTAATTAACCTTGATTTGCTAACAGGTCAACTCAGCTGAGAGCATTGCTTTTGCTGATAGGGATTATGTAAAGATTATAACAACCAATACAGACAGACGTGGCTGATGATCTGAAAGTGAGTTTATGATGGGTAAATAGTGATGGAGAAGTTCATTGTGGCTGAAGCCAGGGAGTTGGCACTGTGGCTGTCAAACCTGGTGTAGATGTGGCAGGGATCTGTGAAGGGAGATGCCCCCTTCTGCCAAGATCACACCAGTGCTGCCTCCACCACTCAGGTCCTGATGCCAGACACTCCCAGTCTTCCCACTGCAAAGAAAGGGTGATCATGGTCTTCTGTGGCATGGTATGTCCACTCTAGTACCTTGGAACAAACACAGAGGCAGGTTGCAAGGAACAGGTCAGATCTCATTTACCTTGTACCAAAGCCTTCAAAGTCTTACTCAAATGATTCTTTCAAGTTGTGCACAGGGTGTTTTAGAAGCCAGCCCAGGATAGGCGCAATGTGCTTCAGGAACTGTCATCTGCAGCATGCCTGAGGACACTGAGCAGCCTGAAGGCTAAGGAGCACCTACGCCACCCTCACGTTAGCTAGGCCAGAAGTCCAGAGTACTATGCCTTAGACTGATCTTCGACACTGAACAAGTGCTGATGAGGGAGAGAGGACATCTCCTGGCACAAATGAGACTACCAGAGTTATGACAACGACTAAAGACACGACTTCAGAATAGAAGGACCAGCGGTCTGGACCACTACGATCATTCTTATGCTATGCTGTTGGGGAGGTAGGGAAGACATGTTGGGATGCTGATAATAAAAATCACAGTGGCTTGTTCTGGGTAAAAGAAGAAACATTTTTAAGGATCTCCTGCAGCTTCTTGGGCACAGTTCTTCATAAATCCTGTTTGGTAAGTGGTGAGACTGTCCACATGACCATGTGCCTGGCATCTCAGCATGTTGCTCAACTTGTCTCGAGCAGGGCAAATGGTCAAGTTTGAGACAGACCACGACAATGCACATGTCAATGCATTTCTCTTACATCTGCTCCCACATATGGATGTGGACTGGTCCCTTTAAGCTGATCAGACTGAATTCTGTCCTTGCCCTTGCTGCATCTCGACCTGCTCAGATGAATGTAAAGGTGTAAATCTGTGTCTGTGCAGGTGCTAACTTGGGGTTTGGCAAATTGCACTGATTCACTTGCATAACCTGATTGAGGGGCTGCTGAGGTAGCTCTCATTTCTCATGAGGCCACAAGATAAAATATCACTCCATATTCCAGCTTTCCTCCACTCTCATTTGACATGGCATTAAGTGGTATGGGAGGCAGAAAATATGACATCATTTTTCTTTAAAAAGGGCATAAGGAACTGGAGACAAGTAAGTGTGCTTTCTATGACAGGCAAATCAGAAGAAACTGTAATATACAACAGAATTAACAAGAGCCTAGGTAGATCCAGATATATTGTGGAAGAGTCAACATGGCTTCTCCAGGGGAAGTCATATCTCATAAATCTATTACATTTCTTTGAAGGCGTCAATACAGGTCCAGGCAAGAATTAGCTGGCTGATGTAGTTAAATTGCATTTTCCAAAAGTTACATTCAAGGTCTCTCACACAAGGCACTTGGAGACACTATGATGTTATGGAGTATGAGAGGAAGTCCCTCCACAGATTTATAAGTGGTTCAGAATATGTAACCAAGGCAAGGATAACTGATCAGTGCTCATGTTGGCCAAAGACAAATCACCGGGTCCCTTGGAGGCCTGTCCTGGGAACTGTACTGTGTGACACTCATCAATGATCCAGAAAAGTGGTGAATAATGAAGTGATGATGTTTTCCTATGCGACAAAATTATTCAAGATCATGAAATCTAACACTGACAGTGAAAAGCTCTGGAGGATCTTCTGAGACTGAGTTACTGACAGTAAACCAGAAGATGAAATTCAGTGTAAATAAATGTAAGGTAATGTCAGTGAACGTGAAAACAGTTCAGAATGGCAACCAGGTTTAAACAGAAAATGATTAGCTCTGAATTAGCTACCACATCTCATCGAAGAATTCATAGAGCACCATGGAAGGCACCATGGAAAAGATGCTCAGACCTGTGCCTGTGTCAAAAAGCAAGCAAGGCAGATGTTACGCTTTACTCGAGAGGGAGATATCAGTACAGAAATTGTCATCATAACCTGCATGGAGATCCATGCTCCGTCTTTATATTGAATACCGGTGTGTATCTGTCCTCCATAGAAGACATGGAAAGCAGGGAAGGGAAGTTAAAAGGCTGTCCCAGCGATGTTCTTGATGCTGAGAGACTGAACAGACCAAGGTTATTCAGCTCGGATAGACCATGGAAGTCTATCCCAAGCGCTTTGGAGAAAGAAATTTGGAATTGGTGACTCCCTCTTTCTGGCCTTACAATAAGAAATGAAAGTATTGGGAAGCAGATCTAAAATGTTGACTGGGAAGTACTTTTTCTGAACAGCGATTTGTGCATGCCAAGAGACCTGTAGCATAAGGCAGACAGGCTTGTCAGTGGCACAGACACAGCCATCCCATGAGCAGCCTGGTGCCACCGTGCCAGAAGCACTCGGTGCTGGACCGGTTTTCTCGTGCTTGGCCGCAGTGTTTTTTCCACTGTTTTCAGTTCTACTGATTCAGGCAGAACACCAGGCTTTGCAGATATTTGGTCTGTCCCAGTACAGTTGTTTCACTGTCCTCGTGGTGATGAACCCAGGACACTTTGATGGATGTCCGAGGTTAAGCCAAAGCAGAACCCACTTGCTGGTCACTGTGCTGAAAATGGGGGGTCTTCAGTGCAGCTCAAATGCTCTTCTGTATTCGTCACCCAACACAGAGCTGTAGCCCATCTGGCCTCAGCAGAAATGCTGGAACAATCTGCTTCAAGTTCAAATCTAATACAATGCAGGAGAATGCAGCTGAGGAGCACAACAAAGGAAATCTTTACTTTTCCCCTGCACATAGGCAAAGAGGAAAAAAAAAAGAAAGTATTTTTTATTACGAACAGAATTATTCAAACATAAGTGTGCTACAGGATCTAGGTCTATAGACAAAAACTCAGAGGAACAGATGAAAGCATATGCTGTAGAGCACTGAAAGGATGCACAGTGAGAGGCCACCTTTGCTGCCCCGTCTCCGGAGGCCAGGCAGGAGGGATCGCTGCCAGTCCTGCTCAGCGCTGAATTGCGTACTGCTCATTTCTCTTCAGGATGCTGAGGTAACCCTCAGCTCCCCTGTGTTTGACTCTCCTGTATGCCGTGTTTAATTCCTTCTTTTCTTCTTTTTTTTTTTACGAGAGACACAATTAGAAATAACCCGTCAGAGTAAAATAACCAAAACTCACATTCTGTCTAAAAGTCTATTTCAAGAAGAAAGAAGATTGCGTGTGAAGAAAACGCTCACCAGTGAGGTTCAACATCAAAAGAATGTTTTGCATGGACTAAATAGAAGTATTCATTTTTCATACATGCACAGATTCGCACTGACACCAGTTAGATTTTCATACGAGCACACTTTGTTTACTTAAAAGCTTGAAGGAAGGGAAAATGTCACAAATGCTCATGTAAGCCTGCATGTGCACCAATCGGACACATCCAGCATGGCTGTTTGTACAAGCAAAGATGTCCCAATAGGCCAGGAAGCATTCACATAAATCATCTGCCCAATCATTTAAGAGAATGAATAATTCATAGAAAGGCAAATGTGTTCACAAGTAATTTGTATGAAGAGCTAGGAGCTACCTTCAAGGAATGGATTTGCTGCTCGCTATCTCTGTGAGCCTCAACATGCTTTTCTTTGGCTTGCGACTTCCGCAAACCTGGAGCAATTCTGCAGCTCCATCCCTTAAAATGTCACTGGTTGTCACCCACTCCCTGCGTCTGTCCCAACAGATGAAAACCAGTGTCTCCCACAGGCGGTGGTGCTAGTTACTATGACACATCTAAATCACTTAATGGGAGTAATTTCATTTCCTCTTTCTTCATTTCCCACTTCTTGAGCCTGGCGATGGAGAGACAGAACTGGATTGCTTGAGCTGTACAGCTCACAAAATCTCGTAGACACAAGTATGTCCATGCTCTGCCCTGTGGTTTCTGTTTCTCCAACTGGGAAATGGTGAGGAAGATAATGAGCTACTGGAAAGGTTTTTGATATCTAGGTGGGATGTGGGCTTTATATCAGCCAAGCTCTACTTCTTACCTCCAGTCTTACATGAACCTAAAGATGGTGGGGTAGTGCTGGGGCAAACAGACAGGCAGATGTGCTCCCTACAGTGCTGGGTCTACCTTCTCTGGCCTCAAGCCCTTAGATCCAGCACCACCAGCAGCGGTAAGGGGCTCTCTCAGTGTCCCCTCAACTAGAGGAACAGACTCTAGGGGAGACATGACAGGGAACAGCAGTCAGCCAGTAACCCTTGTTCTCTCAGGCACCCTTGATACCTTTAGTCACATCTTTGGGTTTGGTTTGGGTCTTTATTTTTGTTCATTTGTTAGTTTCTCTTCAGCGTCAGACACAGCAGAACCAGCCCAGTTCTCCTTAGTCTTGCATGAGATGCAAAATATAAATAGGAGCAAAAGGTTTTGTATAGATAGATATCTGTCCTCAAAAAAATTTGCTGTGCAGCCGCAAGTAATATCGCACACTCAGCTTTCAGTTCTGTTTTCCAGGACCCACTTACAGGATCATTCCTGAATCTTCAGAGAAAGTATTGCAGAGAAGTGTGTTCATCCTGCAGCTGCCCAGATCCCCAGGCAACAAACATTTCTAGAAATCAAAACTACCTTTCTGCTAAGGAAACTCTCCTGTGCAGACACCTAAGCCACACCCAGAACATTTCAGACCCAGTTCTGTTTTGGACCGAAGGTGAAGAACACAGCCCTTGCCCTGACCCAGGGCACTGATCTTCACCAGGCTGAAAGGTGCACTGGTCCCGCTGTCTGTCTGCGTGACAGGCTGCTGATGCACCGTGCACAGACTTCTCTCTCCGTGTCTAGTCCCGGGTGTTCAGAAACACTGATTACACTGAGAGCTGATGAAATATGATTACATTTTTCTCTTCATTAAACATGATATAGAATCATAATTCACACATATAAAATTGTTTTATTCCTTTTTCCTGTTTGCTTTGGAATTATTTCATGGTCTCGACAATGTAGGTTTAGCAGTGCTGTCTCTTCTGGAGAGCCAGTCAGCCGCCAGTACCCTGCAATTTTAATGATCTAATCCGACAGCTAGCATGCTTTAATTTAAAGTTTTATTAACGACCGCTTTCTAGCCTCAAAGACTATATTAAAATTTGTTAATGGAATTGGAGATTATAAATGCCCCACTGCAAGGCCCACTTGTGCTGTTCTGCACCACCCCCTTTAGAATTCAGAGCAATCCTATTAACTCTTCTTTATGTTTTGTATAGGTCATTTTGATTGCAGTTTTTTGTGTACTTTCCTTATGAGATAGCGTTCCCTGAATCTAAGCATTTGAAAGAATATAATTTTACAAAAGATCACATATTTCAGATTCATTATCCTTCAATAGTGAGCTTAAAATTTAATTTCTTTGACTTATTGCAAATTTTTTGAGTCTACTGGGGGAATGGAAATGAATTCGACGGGCAGCGTCAGACCGTGTGACAGAAACGACAGAATACACCCCAACCACTGTTGAAAAAGGAGAGGAAGAAGAGGGAGGAAGATGCAGGACATGTGCCATTCATAGGCGTAAAGTTGCAGGATCAGGACAAGAAGTTGTCCTCTGTATGCGTGGAAGCGTGAAAGCCTTTCACTGCTTTTCCATTCACCCTGTTACTATGTGAAGGCTGCCCCTGTTAGCCTGGGCTTTCAATGGGCATCTTGAGACTCTTCGTCTAGTCTGACAGAGTGCACTTGTGCATCAGGGCCCCGTGTTCAATGTGCCATGAAAGGGATCCCCCAAACCCATTATTTATTTTATATAAGGAGTCAGTAAAAACATCACCAGTCTCCAAATCTCCACAGATCCTAGCACCAATGGTTATTGTTAGCAGCGTGTCTCAGGAAATGCACTGTTAATCTTTTGTTGTATAGACTTAATTTTTCACAATTCTCCCCTCTTTATTTTCTGTTGCTATTGTTCCTTTCTCTTGCTTAAACATTTCAGCCACCCAGTGAAAAGGCAAAAACAAAATCAGGTTCTTAAGAAACCAAACAATCAATCAGTTCACCAGCTTCACAATGGGACTCAATGGGAGCAGCGGGGCAGCTGCCTGTTGTTTGAATATCACTCACCCGAAAGGCTTGGCCAGTGTACAGAAAAAGCAGTTATTCACAGGAAAAAGACGTCGGTGAAGGACACAGAGGGGGATTTCTAAGTGGAAATTTTTACATTAGAGATGTTTACACTTGAGCTACTCATCTGGTTTCCTTTTAGAGCTGATGAAAAGACATTGAAACATAGGGTGCAACTCATCTGATGCATTTGAAATATCAACCTTCGGACAAAATGAACCAGCCATGATGCGAAGGTGCCCATTTCTCTCCAGACTCCCCTAAAAATAGCCTGAGCAGTTGAGTAGGGTACAGTGTAGACCTCTGAAGTTAGGGCAGAGGTACTCCCCACCTGGTAGAGAGCACCATGAACAGACCCAGGGTTTTCCCAGCTGGCAGGTAAATCCTACTGCCCCAGTCCCTGGGTTATCCAAGCTTTGCATGTCAACTGGGTGTAATCAGTGGCAGGGAACTGGATTATGTAGAGCATTATCTATGAGAGCCCTACAACCCCTCTTACAGCAAATGTATATGATTTATTGTTTGCATACCTCCTCTTTGGCTGTGACAGCCTATGGTGCCAAACTAATCAGTGTTGCTGGTGGGTGAGGTCCTTCTTCAGCTTCATACTCATCATCTTTCACACTGTCATTCTTCGCTTAAGCCCTTTGTACTGCTAATGAGTTGCCCTACCACAGTGGAATTCACATATTCAGTCCTTGGTTGGCTTTTCCCCATCCCCACTACTCCACCACCAAGACTCTTGTAATTTATAGCAGTAGACTCCAGGCCCTCCTCATTCCTCCCTTTTTCTTTTGAAATCCTTCCAAACTGTCAACAGATGTGCAGTGTGAGGCCTCCAAACCATCCATGATATGTGTGAGGTTCCTGTTAGTGAGGCACTTCCACGTGGAAATGCTCATGTTGCTTAGGGGGTAGTAGTTCCTGATCTAGCTATGCTCCTCACAAAGTCAGGTAGACCTTCATGCGGTTGCCTGTGCTTAGCACGCTTTTGGTTTCACGCAAGCTCTTAGCCATGGGCACGTGCAGCCAATGTACACAGGGGAAGTGCAGAGAAACGTTACCTGGGTCTCTGTTATCTTGATGCTGTGTGACCTAAACTCAAGGATGCTGAAACGCTTAGTGGTGAGACTTACAGCAAGCTAGGTGGTTCTTGCTTTCAATGACCTAACACTCCCATACATTATTTCTTGTTGCTGGCTGCTCCCCAGCCCTTGCTGTCCCACATGTGAGTTTGACTGCTGCTGGATCCATCCCATTCCTGCCCTGTGACCTTGCCCGCTTTGGTCTGGCAGCCTGTAACACTCTCAGGAAAGATGGAACAGCTCACCACATCAGGAGCATGGCTTCCCTTCCTCAGCATCCCAGCTTGCACATGCCAGAGCTCATGTCGTGATTTAATGCTCTCACCCACATTTCACAGGCTACATTAAATTGGTGTATTTGTTTTGTTTGCTGGCTCCTTATACACCACCCAACCAGGGCATGGAAACAATAGCACATGACTGCAGAATTCAAGTCAAACCGATGTGAATTGTGAGCACGCAGCTCAGGATTTATCTTTTGTGAATATTTGTGTGTTAAAGTTACAGATTTGCTTTTTCACCATATTTGAAGTGGCACTGCTCAAATATTTGTGGAGACTGAACACAGCCTAATTGAAATTCAGTTGAATTCAAATTAATATTCATTACTTTTTTTTCTCCTCTTCCACTCTTCATTCGGCTCTAAACGGAAGCGGCTTCCTGCTGTGGAGGGGGCAGCTGTAAGCTGGTAGACTCCTGTAAGGGTGAGAAGTTTGGCAATCCAATTTGAATTTCTTGAAGCAGCCACACGCTGGATGTCACTATCTACATCGTTTGCATGTATTGACAGCCAGGTCTTGAGCTCAATCAGTTTATACCTGTGTCGGGTGGGTGCTGATTGCTGGAGATTTGCAGCACCTCATTCTGCATCGCTGCTCGCACCACCTGCTCCTTCCTCCCTGGCACCCAGCTCCTGTCACAGTGACGGTGCCCTCTGCGCCATTGATCGCTCCTGCTCACAGTTCGGTGCCTTTGCAAGGCTGCCCTCCAAGCCAACCTCCCACTAATTTAGCTCCTGTGAAAGGCATGAGCATGTCATCAACGCTGAGCAGTTGGGACTTCTCCAGGAGGGAAGGGCAGAGATCTGTGGCTCTGTAGAAGTGGAGAGGGATTTGGGGACACTGCTTATTTGTAGCTGTGCAGGAGCAGGGCTGAGCTCACTGAGACCCAAAGCCCATCAATTGCTTTCGTGATCACAGATCATGTGATTTCTATCAAAGGTGAGCTGATATTTTTAGCAGAATGAGATGAAACCCCACACCTCTAAAAAGCATCTTTTCCAGACCTTATCCACTTTCCGTGTCTAGTCAGACTGCTGCTCTCTGTCTGACACTAAGGAAATCTTGCACAGAGAGATTAGAGATGCCTGGCACAGTAAAACCTTCCTCCAGTCACCCAGGAAACATAAGACATTTTTCATCTTCTTTGGAAAAACATGGAAATTAAATTGGAAGCACTACATGGATACAGCTCAACCCAGATAAACTCAGACTGTCAGGATGCAGATGTTCCTGCAGACTATTACTGCTTGCATGCTTTTCAGAGCATCCCAGGTAGTCTGAAAGTGCTTTTCATCGGGTATTTATGGTCCCCAGTAAAGCACTAAGATAGAAATATTATAAACTACACGTTTAACAAGATAAATACAAGAACAGCGAAAAATACCTAGAGGCACTGCAATGTTTTGAAGAATCTGGAATCATCTTGGATTATTTTTTCTGAGGACGGGCTTTTACTACCACTGACCTTGCATATTGCCACAAATACTGTTTGTTTTCCTCTTGTTTTTTAATTTTTTATATGCTTCATGGCTGAAACACCTAAAGGAAATGGAGGCAGGTGCAGCAGCAAGCCAGCTTTTCTCCTCAGGTACAGGATAGGCAGCAGACCCAAGGCAGGAGTCCTTGCAGCAAAGAGACTTTACGACTCCCAGGCGCCATACCCCTTCCCTGCCTTAGCAAGGAGAAAAGCATAAGACCAATTTATCATGCCTCTAAATACCAGTGTAGCTGAACACGGGATTTTAAAAAGTCACCGTAGAGCTCCAGCCCCAATCGTGCCTCTATGGCCTATCATCGCCACAAATCACAGCTAGGGTTTCCCAAGCACCATGTTTGCATTTCCATACCTTAGCAGGTTGCTGGAGATAACTGTAATGCCCTCGGGCTGTAAAACTCAGCATTAAATGCCACAGAAGTATAAAGGACAGTTGAGAGGAAGGGATGCCTGGGATTTATAAAATATCCTTTTTTCAGTGCTATGACTTTTATAACAAGGTTTTGTGTTTGGGTGGAGAGTTTCCATTCTGGTTGTGTCTCATGGAGCTCATTGTCTAAATGGAGCACAGGCACTGCTGGGCTGTGTCAGCTGGGGGATCCCTCTAAGCCAGAACACCCTCCCTGGCACCAAATGCTTCAGGGAAATGTGCAGGACCTCTAAAGTAAGGTGTTGTCTTGCCTCCAAATAAATCTTCTTTTGACTCCTCAAACACCTGTACCCCTAGATTAAGGGTTAGGAAGGTGGCAGCACCCCAAGGTGAATTGTCACGAGCTGGAAAGAGGCAATGGCCCTGGGGAAAGCAATCACTTGGAATACGTTTGTAATCATCTCACTATCTGGCTGTGTGTCTGGACATCTGGGCTTCCTCTGCAGCTGGAGACCTATGGAGGAAGACTCCTATGGTCATGGGGTGGTTCAGGCTAGAAGGGAGCTCTGTGTGTCACCCAGACTGGTTCTATCCCACCTTTCTCAGATGCCTGTCTTAGGATGGAAGGAAACACTATTTGAAGGCACAGCAAGTTATCTTTCAGGAAGCAAACTTGAGGGGAATTGAATCGTACCATGTACTGTGCCACAATATATGTGCACAAAGGGTTGAGCAGGCAGCCTTAAATCTGAATAATTTTTCTGCCTCAATACATTTTCTGTATTTCCACTTTAGCTAGTTTTCCTTCTCCTCTGGGGAAATTTCTGGAGGAATGCCAGGCAGAAGGTGCGAGACCAAGACGTCTCCAAAGCTGCTGCCAGGTGATCTCCATGACCCTCAAGTCCTGCAAATGGAAAGGGACCAGGACAGGGTAAAAGGAGTCAGTAAAGGGCAATCCAAGGTGACATGGATCCTCCCCTGCGCATGTACCATGCATCACGAGGATACATCACAGCCAGTGGAAGCTTTATTGTCCTGCGTGCACTGACCACTTCCCCCAGCGTCAGTGGGACCAACACGAGGCTCACTGGGCAGCAGTGTCTGGATTTCTCAGTGTTCCTTTATAAAATATAAGCACAGCGATTGCTTCTGCCCTCCAGCCCTCTCATCCCGCACTTGCTTTGGCAGCGAGATGAATACTGCTGCAGCTCACCCAGCAGCTCAGCCACTGTATTATTAGGTTTCTTCAAAGCCCCTGAATGTCCCATCTAGACACAGTGACTTAATATTTTTTAAATTACCTATTTGCACCAGCGCCTCTTCATTTGATACCTTAATCCTTAATAGCAACTCACCTTTATTACCAGAAAAGAGCAAGTCAAGAGCAGATTTCTCCCAACATCCCCTGAGGTGAGAACTTATGAAATGAAATCATTTCACTCCTCAGCTGTGTCCTCATCTTCCTTAATTGTTCCCTTTAACTCCTGGGGAGGCAGCAGACCTGTCTCGTTCCTTTGCAGGCTTTCCTGTTCCTGGCAGACTTGAATTACCTATTGTTTGTTTCTATTCCTAAGTCTTGCTGTTTCTTGACCGCTTCCTGTTTCCTCTCTTTCAAGCTGTATTTTCTGCCCCTGTTTATTGACCTCATGAAGGTTGGATTTCTGTTTTTTGAAGGACCATTGTGCGGCCAAAACACCTTCCTGAACCCTGCCATTTACCTGCCTTCACTCCTCCCTTCCTCCCACGCTCACTGATCAGACCCATGCAGCCAGTTTGAGCCCCTTTGCTATTGTGAGGTCCTGCTATAGCTAAGCATGTGCTGAAATCTCATTAATGGCAATTAAAGTTGAGCATGTGGTTAAGTACCTTGCAGAAGGTACCTGTTCTGCTATGTCACTCTGTAAAGAGCACCCATGCCAAATTTTAGAATTTTAATCTCTTTACTTTTGACTCTTGATGCTGTCGGCCGGCTGCCTCATTTTGTTGAAATCTCTCCGTCTAAAGGTTAGCATCACTGTGATAGGATTTGATCCTCTTCTTTCCCAAGGATGATGAACATAATTACATTCTTAACAAGTGAATTAAATTACAGCACGATTTCTCTAACAATGAGCGCTCTCCCCGCAATGTGCTGGAAGTGTCGCTGAGCTGATTGTGCGCAGGAGCTTGTCCCATGCTTCAGAATAAGTGAATTTTCTAAATTCTATTCCATGCGTTATTGGGACTTTAAAAATTATGTCTTATTCATCTATTGATGACAGTGGCCTCTTGGGTGTAAATTGAAGCAATTACGAAGGATCATGCAAATTAATCAATTATTTTCAGATTATTATATTCAAGCAGTAGTCTTGCTCTTCGATTTAGTTAAACTCTGCCTCTGAGTCAATTTTCAAACCTCCAAATTAAGCTATTTATTAGCTAGGAAGATCTGAATTAAAAAAAGTTACACTCATGAATTGAATGGCAGAAGGGGTCATTTTAAAAAGGGTTTAACACATAAACTGCGATATTGAAGAACGTACAGAAGTGCCAGTCCTGACCCCAGAGTGAGGGGGATGTTTGGCATCATGTAAAACACAGCAACAAGATCCTGGCTCCAGCACAAATCTCGGTGCAGCCACAACACTGAGGTTGCAGTGCTTTAAGGGAGGGTCCTGATGCTGCTGGGAGGGGAGGAACAGAGGGGACAGCAGAGGCCAAGGGGACATGCTGCGCTGGGATCGTGGTGTGACAGATGTCCTCTGTTCCTGCTTGCCTTGGGTGGGTGCTTTGGGAACTGGGCCCATCATCAGGTCTGGGGTTCCCATAGCTGAAAGCCTATGGAGAAGGTGGCATCAACCCTGCAATCCCAGGGAGCCCTGGGCTGGGGATGGGAACCCCTCAAAGTACCACAGGCACTCCCATCCCAGCTCCAAACTTCTACGGCTTTAATCGTCCATCCATAATGGATTATCATGGCTCTTCCGGACTAGCCCAATTAATGCAAATACCCATGATAGCTAACAGGAAATAAAATGAGAATTAGGAGGCAAGCTGAAGGGCTCATCACCCACGACCTCAGCCCCGTGGATGCTGTCAGGCAGGGGCAGGCAGCTCTGCATCCCACCAGTGCCAGCCAGGGAGGGGGGGCAAGGCCCACTGCTTGCGCATGCTCCCATCCTCTGCCCACCATTCAGGCAGAGGGGTTACAGGGTGGCTAAAGGCTTTTGAGTTTTAATTTAAGTGATTCTAAACCAGCTTTGGGTTTATAGCTAATAAGACATTAGTATGCTAATTAAATTATCCATGGAGTGGTATAAAGAGGCCTTCCTGAAGTTTAATGGCTGTGTAAAAGGTAACTCTACTTGTGATGTAATTAATTCATGGAACAATAAATGTATAATTAGATTCTTATTAATATCGGAGAGGCTTTTCCTGCATTAGGAATGAGGTAGGAGAACTGGTCATTTTTGCTTTTGACGTGGGAGAAAGGAGATGGCTGCTCCTGACTGCACTGCATCTCTGCCTTTAGCAGCATCCCCGTTTCCACATCTTCTTCATCATGACCACCAAAGCCAGGCAAAGATTTCCTCCCTACAGAAAGTTCCCACATCTTGCAGGCTTCCTCCTAGCATCACATGGGGCCAAAGGAAGCACCCACACAATGAGCTTACCCATGCGTGCTCTCCCGGGACTGCTCATATGAGGGACAATTCATTTTTTAAGAGCGGTAGGATAGGAGACCTTCCTCAGAAAAAAAAAAAAAACCCTGTCCTGGTCTCAAGTGACCAGGAACAAACAACAGTGGCCCCTCTTGAAATAGCAGGTGCTCCAGCTAATCCTGGTCTTCCCCAGGGCCATGAAATCTTCCAAGTACAGAGAGGGATGCAAACCTGTGTTTCTTTGCTGGAAAGTGAGAAGTATGACCTCATGTCTCCATGAAACCTCAGAGGAGCTGCTGTGACTGTCAACAGAGCAGCTCTCCCTGCATCCATGCTGTGATCTGCTCCGTCATGTCCTGGATGGGTCACCCCGCCATCTGCTCCACTTCCTGGCCAGCCCCGCAGCATTTACAGAAATCCACCATACCAGTGGGATTTCAAAACTCACGAAAGCTGAGTTTCAATTGCATATCAAGGGGGAAGCATCAGTTTTTAAACAGAGTGCCACAGAAGTTGCAGGATCTGGCAGAAGGGAAACTAAAAGACCTTCCCTCTGCCTTCACCCACCATGTCCTGTCCTGGGCTGCTCACAGCCCAGAACGGGGGCTTTCCTGAGTGCTGGGTTCCCACCCCAGCCCTCCTGCAACCTCTGGGACCTGCAGGCTTTGGGGTCCTCCCCAGGCATTTCCCCACACAGCTGGATCACCCCACAGAGGTGGGACAGCCCCAGAGGAAACAGCCACCCACCTTGCACCTTTTCATGCCTGAAGGAGGACAGCAAATGCTCTGAGGGCAAACACATCAAACCTACCCCCTGACTCTGTCCTAGCTGCAGGGAAAAGGGCCATTTTTCCTTGCAGGAATGAGAGGATACCATTTCTGGGCAGTGCCCTGTCAGGCTGAGCTCCATTTCTGCTCCCACTCAGCACCTTTCTTGGCCGTGGGTACCACCTCTCTGTTCAGGGAGATTTCCTCCACCTGCACACAGGCACATCTTCTCACCCACTGTCTGCTGATGGCCCAAGCAGTGCCAGGACAACAGCTCTCACCCTGCTCAGAGCAGACTGGCCAGACCCCACTGTGCGAGCCATCCTTCCTCCAGGAGAAAAAATGACATGTGGGTGTGCATTATCTCTCCCAAAGAGATTTTTGCACAGAGTAAGGGTGAGCCCCAAAGCTCCTCACTGCAGCTGAAGCCCAAAGCTCCTCTCTGCAGCTGAACCCCAGGGTTTCTGTGGTGTGACTTGTCGGGGACATCATCTGGAAAGGTGGATGAGGGTCAGCAAATTCCAGCTGAACAGAAAGCTCTTCAAAACCAGCCAGGCTTTACTGGGGATCTCACGAGGGGAGAGGCAGAAAGTCCAAGGCAAATTCACAAGTGAAAGCCAATTCTGGTATTTATGAGGGAAAGAAAACTGCCTCCGGGTAAGAGGAATAGCACCCATGGGCAGTGGGGAGCTCCTGGGATGACAGGCATTGCAGGAGCATCCTGGGGTTTGCCATGATTTGTCCACTCCAGGAGTGAATCAGCGTCCCTGGAAACCCTGCTGCTAGCCAGGAGATGAGTAACAGCCTCTCATCAAACACAGCTCTTGAGTTTATCCAACAAGGATGCAGGATTGGAAAGAGAGTTGTGTCTTTCTCATGCTACCAGACCATGCTGCCACTTGCAGTCCCCACTGGTTGATGCTCCTTGCCCAAATTGCCTCTACTGACCTGATGGTGACCGGACAGGGCAGTGATGCAGAAGAAGGATAAGCATGTTCCCAGACAGTCTCTTGCCATCAGGGGATGTTTTGTGAGTCCCGGGGCCCCAAGCCCTCTCCGGGCCCCTGTAGAAATACCTCAGGCGAAGCGAGGGGATTCCAGCGAGACCAGCAACCTGCGGAGCCTTTTCTCAGCTTCCTAACCCACAAACCCACTGTTGGGCAGTGCAGTCTGGCTGTTAGCAATTAATTGCTTTTGTGGCTTGTTCATTACAGCCTCTTACCAGACCCGTGATACAAAAGCTTAAAGTTACCCCCGTGCCAGTGGATGAGCCTCACAGCTCGCTGCTCCAGAAAGGAGAAATCTCATGCTCCTTCCAGCCCCACTCACCCCTTGTGCCTCTCAGCACGCTCAGAAGAGCTGGGCAGACATTTGCGTGAGTAACAGGCAAAACAAGGTTTGTCTTTTCTGCAGGTCAGCAGTGACAGCACCTTATCGCAGGGCCAGAGCAGTGTCCAAGGCAGCTCACGGGGCAGGAGGACAGCAAGACACCTTCCCCTGGCTGCAGCTCTGTGAAGTTCATGCAGTGTCCTCTGAGTTGTAACCCGCAATCTGTTCCCAGCTCAGCAAATAGAAAATCCAAACAGGACACAGGTGAAAGCCATCAGAAATGCCCATTTTGAGGACTTTGATCACACCAAACTCTGCAGAGTCCTGCCAGACTGAGTTTCCGTGCCCTCCCTCGCCTCCCCCCCAGCACAGGCAGCTCAGTGCCTGCTCTCCTCCCTGCTCCACACCTCCCGCTTCAGCAGCTTACTCCTGTGACTCCTCTGATCCCTGCCCCAGGCACGTGTCATTTCTGGAAGATAAACCCCCTGTGCCTGGGTCCCAGCATGTTGGCAGGGCAGCCTCTGTGCTAGTGTTTGCTCCAGGAGTCAGGCTGCCGCCTGCAACCGCTCATGGCTCCCGGCCCTGGGTGAGGAGAAATGAGCTAGAGAAACCGAGGCACACAAGGTCCTTGGTCACCATCAAGGCTAGAGAGGTTTGCAGTCGAGGGGCTGGCATCCTGTTTCTTCTGATCAGCCTGAAGTTCACTCAGGCTGCGAGAAAATCAACTGTATTGCAGGGCACAGAGTCTGACCATGGGAGGTGAACTTGGCTTCCAAGACCCGCAGTGCCATCAGCATCCTGGCAAAAACCCAGGGCTTATCCAGGAAGGCTTGGAGCAGGTGGGCTTGCATAAAGGTTTACAGAGTACGTATCAGGGATAGCATCCTCTCATTCAGGAGGATATCTGCAGAGGGATCAGCTCCCAGGTTTCTTCAACACTGCCCCAGGACTTGCTCTGCAGAGATACAAGGGATACTGGTGTGGGACAAATTCCTGCCCCGATAGCTATGTGGCCCCACAATGGCAAGAGCAGTCCCTAGCTTCCAGGGAATCTCGGTTTTTTTCTTTCCCCTTTTTTAATTTTGCTGTCCCTACTAATAAATTATCCTATTAGGACATAACCATATTTTCTGCTTTCAGAATCCTTCTCTTTTCTCTCCACAGAAAGCCTATTCAGGCAGATTAAAAAAAAAAAAAACACCACTATTACAAATCCCCAGCAAATCGTTCCCCCATCTCAGGCTCAAGAGGAGAAGCCGCATTCATTTCCTTTCCATTTCTGCACACATAAAACACTTCCCAGCTCTGGTCCAGCCCCAGCTGACTCAGTGAGCTGAAGAAATGTGCATTCAGATGCAAGCATGAGCAGGGAGTGCCCCGGGCTGAGGCAGCCTGTGGATGGCACTGAGGGGGACAACTCCCGGGCAGGGATGGGGCTCACACATGATGTCCCCTGCCTCACTGCAGGGAGGTGGGAGCAGGTGCTGCTCTCCTCTCCAGGAGGTTTCTTTGGCCCTTGAAAGTGGCTTTCATGGCATTTCGTGGATGGTTACGGGCTTCCTTGACAAAAAAGAATGGGGCAGGAGCTAGTTTGCTGCAGTGCAACCCCTCCATCCCCTCAGCACTCGCTTTTGGGGAGGCAGAAGGAGCAGGAGAAACACCTGCAGGGGCTCTGGCCCCATAGGGAGGGAGACTCTCATGCTCTGAACCTGAGCTTGCAGAGAGCAGGAGCATGGCCGATGGAAAGTGTCTTTCCCCTGCCTGCCTCCCCATGCCAGGATCTGGGGCTCTGCCACACCAAGGGACAAGGGATGGCACCTCTGTGCTGTCTGTGGCTATCTTTCCCAGATCTGCCCACAGCAGCAATAGGTCTATTCCTCTAATTTTTGCTTTCTTTTTGCTGCCCTGAATCTGCACTCACAGTCAAACTGAGGAGCGGGGGAGTGGGATTAATAACTGCCCAGCACACCTTCCTGGGGTCTTTTTCACCTGACTGAGTTCACCTCCTCCTGAGGCACAAGAAAGCTTTCATACAGTGCCATGTCGAGTGCTGTGCTGAAATTCAGGTAGATGAAATCTATTGCATTTCTCTTCCATTAAAAAAAAAAAAAAATCAGTCATCTTACCGAAAAGAGACTGCAGGTTTATCTCACTTGATCTTCTTCTGGTAAAGCCGCATTACATTTCATTCCATTTCATATTTACGTTCATGTACCTTCCTTTTCTTTCTGTTCCTGTTTCCTCTGTCCTAAACCCTATGCATTATTTTGGGCCAGCACAAAGGCTAGCATGACTTTGGGGTTAATTTTTTCTTCTTCCTTAGCAGGGAGGCATTTGTTCTTCAGCCAGATGCCACTAATTAGATTATATTAGATTTATTAAAAATACTTCCCCCCTCATCCACGCACCTGTGACCTCGTTCTCCCCATTGCTGCTTCTCTACTGCACTTCTGTGTCCCTGCACTGACTGCAGAGCGGGAGCTCAAACATCCTCAGGGCTTCCAGTCCGCTGTAACTAACCTTAAAAGCCATCTATCAGGGTCTCTCTTTCCATTGCTTGTTGTGACTTTCCTGCCTGACGGCTTGTCTGCTGATCCAGGCGAGATGCTGCTCCCTCTCTGCGTGGCACAGAAGAGGTTGTCACCACGTTTCCCAACAGCCACCGTGAGCCGGACTCTGATTTGGAAGAGATTTTCTTCCTTGCTCCTGCAGGGAAATTAATTTCTCTTAAATGTGCTGATGTTGGGATAATTTGCCCGTGGACCCGGCAGATTTGCAGTCAGCAGGCTGCCCCGGTCAGTGCCAAAGAGCAGAGTGTCACGCCAAACAATGTCTAACGTCTTCTGAGTGATGGGGCTTTGGTCTTGGAAAGGAACCCAGTGCTATCAATCCTTCACAAACCCTTCTAGAGACAGTCCATGGGAGAGGCAAGGAGTGGGCAGCAGACCCTCGTCACACCCACCCTGGCAGCAGGGAGAGTGGCAAGCAGGAGCCTTCCTCTCTGCCAAGCAGCTTTGGTCCCAGTGTGCTCACCCCACTCCCTAGCAAAGGGCTTTTTGCTCTTTAGCTGGTTTCTAACACATCTCCCATGAACAACCCGCGGTGGCAGCCCACGCACATCTCCCGCAGACCGCCGGCTCTGTGAGATGGGGTTGGACATCACAGCTCAGAGAGAGAAAGCTGTGCTGACCCTGGGTGGGATGAAGTCCCTGGGGAGATTGGCCAAGTGGCTGTCAGTAACAGCTCTACAGATACTCCTGCCAAAGCAAACCAGCATTTAGAGGGCCTCTGGAAACAGCAGATGACTCTCACTCAGGAAGCCAGCTCAGCAAAGCCCTTGACGATGCCAGTTTTGGACTCTGCCAAGTACCTCTGTCTCAAGAGATTTCCACACATCCAGATGTTTTTTGTGGTTAGCATTGTCACATCTGAGAGAGGCTGTTTCCAGCATCTCTGGAAGGTGACTCCCTCAGGCATATTGGGACTGCAATCTTCCCAGTCAGCTACTTTATCCAAGGAAACACCAGCCCATGCAGCCAAGACCCCCTATTCCTCCACCTAGAAACACTACCCTAACAAAACCTGAGAAACAGAGATGTTTGGAGTAAATATAACTGGGTTACGAATTACTCTCCAATTTTCTAGCACCTTCACCACTCTGCTTTTGCTCAAACTGAGCCCATCTGGGAAACTGAAGATTTACCTAAATATCATCTCCCCTAGCTTGGCAGCATGGAGACATGTCAAGACACACTGCTGTTCATGTTTGCATTTGGGTTGCCCTTAACTTCTGATCATAGCCATAACTTCCAGCAAGCCCGAGGAGAAGTGCTTGTTATGCGATCTTCAGTTAAGAGATGTTAATTGGCAGGTTGCCCCCTGACTCCTGCTCTCGGTATACCCTGGCACACAGACCCAGCAGGCTGTACGGAAGGTGCAGAGAGTTTCAACTGGAAGGCAGTGGGAGAGGACCATCACCTTAGCGGGTGACTCCTACGGAGAAGGGTCATACTGAAGGCAGAGGAAGCTACAGGTATGTGGGAAGGGAGCACATCCCACTGTGACCAACTGAAGGGATGCTGACAGAGAAGTCCCAGCCACAGCTGACCAACAGCCATCTGAAATAAAGACCAGAGCAGAAATATACACACACACACTCTTGTTATTCAGGTGCGCTTATCCTGGTGAAACCTGTAGTCCATACAGCAGTGTGTTTGGTGCTGCTTTGTGCTTACTGATCTGGAGTGCTTGCTGAGTGTCTTAGAGTCAGTGTTGAAAGAAGTCACACAGGTAGGTAAAAGGTATGGAGGAGGTAGCTGGAAACTATGGTAGATTGATCAGATCTCACCCCTGGACATCAAATTCTGTAAGTCATACGTGGAAATAGTGATATTTTATTACTGAAAGGTGGGAATCCTCTGTTTCTGTGGTTACTCAGGTATCCATGAGAAGGATGGTGCAGAACCAGTGACATAAAGGATTGTCTCAGCTATATAGCCAAAGAGCTGGGAAGTGCTCTGTCAACAGTAAGGTATCCCTGCCTGACATGACGAACAATGAAGGGAATTTCAAGAACAAGGTAATACAGAACCTGTCAGGGGAAGATCTGGGTTTTGGGTTTTTTTTTTTTAGTAATTGGACAAAAGATGTTTGTTCTACTATGAGACCTCATGGCACCAGTCAAAGCAGGTGAAACTGAGTTTAGTGTTCTCATTAAGGCACTGAGATATTTTTATTCACCTGAGAAAAATGCCTTTTCTAATAGATTTTGAGAGTCTGCGTGGGGTGAAAAGTTCTGTGAATAAAAAGACAGCTAAAAGGTTTCCCTTTCAAGTGCTTGTGTGTGCATGCCCCTCTTCAGGTCGCTTGGCACTGGAGACATGCAGGTAAGTAGCCAGTGGAGGGGAAGCCCTGAAGTATAAAAGTGTGAAGCGTACTCAAAAGCAATGCAAACAGCAGCACAGATTTCTGGGTGGTGGCCACTGCAGATCTACAGCACTGTCACAGAGCCCATTTTAAGTTGTCACATGAAAATGCTTTGAATAGACAGGCTGCCTCTCCAGGAAAGATCAGCTTTGATCCTGTTGGGGAATCAAGCAGCTATTGCGAAGATGCAAATTTATGAAATTCCAACACCTGGTGTGTTCATGTGTAGGGAGTATATTAAGAAATCATAACATTTAAGAGCACTCCCAGCAGTGGGGAACTCGACCAAATTGTTACTGTGTGCTCCCTTCCCCAGAATCAGCAAGATCTGAAGGTTTTGCTGAGCTCCCTGCCTCTCAGCTCCTGGCACAGGCACTGAGAGACCACAACAGCTTGGAGACCTGCTTTGTAGTGGGTGTCCCTAGACAGCTTTCATACACACACCCCCTCATCCCTTCTGAGGGGTTTCTTAACTCAAAAGCTGGGTTTTATTTGAATATCAAGGGGAAGGCTTCACCTTGTAAGCAGAGAGCCCCCAAAGTCACAGAGTCTGGCAGCAGAGAAACAAAAAGGCCTTCTGCTCAACTCTCCCCTTGGCCACTGTGTCCTCAGAGGTGGTTCCTCCTGTCATGCTCTACTCATAGCCAACACGGGGGCACTGGGTTCTGACCCCCAACCTCAAACGAGCTGCCTATGGCCTGCTCCTCCTTGTTCTGCAGGCTCCCTGGGCATCCCCACCCATCTACCCCCACCACAGAGGGGACCACCACCTCCTTGAGCACAGCACACACTGAGAGCTGTGCAACGCAAAGGGTGCATGACAAGATACCTTCTGCCAGGTCCTCCTGGGAGATCCCAATGCACACAGGTATGGGACCCCAAAGTTGGTCATGCCTAGTTACACAGCTAGCAAATGTCACTGGGAAAGAAGCCATGCAAGGACACTGGCACCAGCCAGAAGAGCAGCTAGGAAACAGCAGGCGTGAAGTGTCTGTATCCTGTGGTATGGATCGTTCTTTGTGTTCTTTTCTCAAGGGAAGAAACCCTCTAGAAGAAGGAAACACAGCTTTTCTCTTGACTACCTCAATATAGACGTCATCAACCCATGATGGGTCTGTCTTGGTGCCTCTTTCATTTAGGGAGCAAATCTTCCCAAGGGGTTTAGGGATGCCTCCTCACAGCTGAGTCACCCATAACCCCCATGCATTCCCCATTGTAGGCACTCTGGAGCTGCCTGCCTCCCAACAGGCTGCTCTGAGCCTCCCCAAAAGCCAGACCACTCAAGGAGTGTGGGATGCAAAGGGAATTTCCCCCTCCTGCTCCCCTCCATGCAGGACAGTGGGGGGAAAACAACTTCTCCCCAGGACGGATGGATGGAAACAGACTTTGCCAGAGAGGTGACCCCATGGAAGACCCTCTTGGTCTTGTGTGATGGGTGTGAAGGCCAGTTGTCTTCTCCCCCCCAAGCTTCCAGGCTGACTGAACAGCTCTTCCACACTCAGACAGCCACCCTGGCCATGATCCCAGCTGCCTTTTCAGGGGGGGCAGCATCTTCCTACCAGCATGCATTAACACCCCTGCCTCCTGGAGGCACAGTGGGACTGATTAGCTTTTGCCCTGCAGAAAGCCAAGTGGACCCCAGGAATGTGCTGGGCCCACGTTTTGTAAGCAGAGCGAGTGAGCACGCTGGGAAGCACTTGCTGCTGAACCACGCACGCTGGGAAGCACTTGCTGCTCAACCCACGCTGATATTATTTGACCTTGGAGCAAGGTCAGCCTATGTTGCCCCGGCGCATAGCTAGGAAAGGCAAATCCACGGTGTTCAGCAAATCTCTTCGTATAACAGGCTCATTTCTGCTCAAGAATTCATTTCAGAGGGATTCAGTGGCATTGACAGAGGTGGCACTGGTAATTTCACTGCTCATATTCAGGATGTAGCACTTCATCCTTTGCCCTACAAGTGGGTTACCCTGTGAATTGCTCTGTGCTTTGAGTTGCAGCGCCTGTAATTATTTCAGCTGTGGGACATGGGCTGTTCACCAGAGCCTCAGCTAGCTTTGAGATTGCATCAGAGTTCACCAGCAGCACAGGGAGCTTATAACTCCAGCATTCGTTTCAAGCTGCCGTGGCTGCAAACGACAAAATCCTCGGAAAGCTTCATATGGGTGCTAGAGCTCCTGACATAAGCTCTGAAGAAAACTGAGACCTCCTCCAGCACAGCAGATGCATAGTATGTTACTGAATCCCCAGTGGGTTAGAAAAAGTGGGAAAAGGAGATGAAACTCAAATACACAGCTCTTCACATATTAAATAGAGAGACCCTGGCACAGGGGCAAATCAGGTGGAGAGGGAAACCCCACTTGGACTTGGTTGGCAGATCCCAGGGACCTCTGTGTACAACAGGAGCTCACCAAAGACCTACAGGTGGCTTCACTGACCTATGCAAACCTTGCATAGCAAGCAGGCTCCTGGAGTAGAAAGGGACCCACCCTCACCACTTGTACCCCACCACACAGATGTTTGGAGCGAGCAGCACTCTTCACACTGATGGACGCCCTGAACATGCTGCCTCGGGGGAACTTGGGCTCCCACTGGTCAGAAAACAGGAGACATGCAGGGCAGTGTTTCTCCAAGGCCACCCATCTGGCTGCTCCAGGATTGCCACTTGTTTCTGGCTGTGTCCTTATTGCTGCTAATCCTTTTCTAAATACACTGGCTTACCTGGGCTAGCAATTTCGTAGCCTCTCAGTAAACTTATCTGCCCACCCCTCTCTCTCCAGCCAGTCTGGGTTTGGCAGGACTAGTACAGCATTTCCCTGCTGCATTTGGAGTCTGCACCACAGCTCCTGCATTGAACCGTGCCTAGGCTGCCCGGGGCAGCCTTGAGGGAGCTCTTCCCTATGTAGGCATGGCAGACTTTTCCACCCATTGTCCTAGTCTGCTTGGGGCAGCTCATGACCTGGAGGGCTCTGTCATGAGAAGCCCCTTGGGTTCCCATTTATTTCTGCAGCAAGACTTGAGCTACGATTGCCGTTAACTCCAGGCGACCAAGGATTCAGGTAATGGCAGGCTAAAGTACATGGTGCAGCCTCAGGAGGGGAGCGGTTTCAGCAAGCACATTACTGCATGTTAAGCCCTTGCTATCCCTGCAGCTTCATCCCAGGAGGACTGCTGGCAAACGGATTTCACAATTACAGGAGCAGAAGAGGGAGCTGAGGGCTGCTGAAACACAGGCTTGTTCTTCTGCTATAATGAGCTGACAGGCAGCACACCTCTCTTCCTTAGCTATTTACCCCATATAAATAGGAAATCTGCTTCTCCGGTGCTGCACAAGATCCGATGGCCCAGCTCATACATATGCATTGTCATGTCACATCTGGACTGAGGATCCATCCATGCCCAGTGTGATGGGTCCACAGTGGGAAATAGAGATGGCTGATCCCATGCCACATGCCAGCAAGGTCAGAGTTGCCGAGCATGCTGGTGCTCAGCAGCTTCTTCACCAAGAAACATGATTCACACACACAGAGTCTCCCTCTGATCCCTGTGGAAGGACAGGGGGTTAAGACATGTCAGAGCAGTGGGGACAGAGTCCTGGTAGGACAGGTCTGGGTGGATCAACCCAGAGGCACTCCCACAGAGTGCTCCACTCATGGCACAAGCTCAGTGGGAAGCAGAAGCCAATGCCAGATTTTCACAGGGTGGGTCTAACACATGAAAGTCACAAGCCGCCTGACTTCACATCCTGGGCAGCAATGAAGTTGGTGGCCTCTCTCCAAGCCGACACAGCCCATGCCAGGGTGACAGGGCTGGAGGTTACAGCTTTGACAGAGCTTAAGTTAACAAAATCAGGCTGTCCCCTATGCCATCAAGCTGGTACCCCCTTCTTTTGCTGTAAGTTGTGTCCCTTGTATCCTGGCCACGTCCTTCAGCAAGGTCCCATAGCCACAAGGAGTGGAGAGGCTGAGCAGGCATGGGATCTGCATGCTGGGCGTCCCTGCTCATGCTGGGATCCCACACTCCCTGTCCCTTGGCAGAGTCATGGCAGGAGCAGGGTCCAAGGGCTTCTTCTGAAACACACCCCACTTCTTTGGGTGAGCACGGCACAGCACACTGCAGCTGCAAGGGTTGCCTAAAAATAGCAAAGCACAATGTCTGCTGTGAGGCATTTCCTCCTCTCTCCCTTCCAGCCTCCTGGTCTGTCATCTCTGCCCTCCTGTCTAACTTACGCCCTCCAGATACTCCTTTTTCTTTCTCAGTTCCCACCCCCCCCATACCATGCCCAGTCCTGTCCTCAACTCTGCTGGGCTCATTGCTTTCCGCCGACTTTCTCAAGGTCTCTGGGACCCAGCACTGCACATGGTATCTGAACTGCATCCTTTTAGGGATCCGTTTAAGAAACAGGGGCCTCTTCCTGCTCCTGCCATGCAATTCCTCTGGGTCTGCAACTCACAATAGCAACGACTACAAACTCCTATCTGGTACACCCAGTTCTTTCTGCCCAAGGCTATTGCTCTCCAGGTGTTTCACTCCCATTGAATTTGACTTTGGGGTTATTTTCCCCACCACACAGGAACTGCATTCATCAGGGCCGGTAGGTATGCGGTAGGTATGCATTGTCACTTCCTACCCCCAGCTCCAGTCTCTCCTGGCTCCTTTGTGTTTCACTTCACACTGGAGTTTGCATCTTCTCCCAGTTAGGATTTATCTGCAAGTGTAATTAGTGAACTGCTAACTCCCCTCCTTCACATCATTCCCGCTCGCCACTTTGACTTTAGCACCTCTTCCCAAACCCTTCCCCCCACTACTCCTGACTATCAGAAGCCTGTTGGGATCTGTACACGGATGAGAAGATTAACCCATAAACCAAGGCACAGAAATTATTTATTTCCATTCTTCCTCTTTTGGACAACTTTCTTTATCAAAGATGTGCCTGCTGGTTGCCAGGCTGCAGACTGTGTGTCAGTCACACCTTGAGCACAGCTGAAATGCGACTGCTCAGCAGCCAACACCACCAGCTTTAGTCTCCAGTTTCTTTGTACCAGGCTGAGTCTAGTTTCCCAAGGCATCCAACTCCCCTTTCCTGCTGTGATTTGCCCTCGACTACAAGCATTAATTTGAGCCACTAAACTACGCTGGGGTGAGGTCAATTACTAAAACTGTGAAAGGCAAACAGCCAGCAAAGAGTTAAAATTCTGCATTCTCAACACAGCCCCTTGCACAGCTCCGAGATAAGCAAGGCTGGAGTCTGGAAGAGTTTGTACCAGGATTTTCAGAGCCACTATTATTTCCAAAAATACGAAGTCATTCCTTTGAAGGAAAAGACAAAAAAAAAGAAAAAAGAAAAACAACACAAGAGCTCTAATCTCCTCGCTGCAGAGTTTCACCTTCTGCTTCCCTGTCCTCCTCCCAACACACTGCCAGCACCGAGGAAGCTGGCAGGCGGGGAGCACGGTGCTGGCCTGCTCGGCACTGCCAGCATGGCCAGCCCCGGCAGCAGGGCAGAGGGAGAAGGCTGGCATCACAGGAAGGGCAGGATCCCTGGATCCACAACAGCCATTACAGCGGATCCTGTGAGATGTGGTGCAGCACCTGTGCACCGAAGCACACGCGATGGGCTCAGCGGGGACTACTGCCCAGTGGTTCCCAAACTTGGGCTCCCGGACAGCTCGGCAAAGAAGATCTGAGCCCTGTGAGAGCCCTACACGCACAGGTCTGCACACCGGCTCATCCTCCCACACGGCTCCTCTCAGAGCTGTACAGCACAGCCTTTTATTTTCTCAACGCTGGAGTTCGTAAGGAGGGGCGAGGATTGACTCAGCGCAGGCTGTGAGCACCCCCGTGCTGCAGCATCCCCAGGCGACTGCCGGGATGCCTCTCCCTGCCCTTCCCACAGCGCCCGTGGAGATCATCCCTGCAGCCAGGAATCCTGCCCACGGCTAATTTGGTCGTGGAAGAGCCAAACTGCTGGGTGGAGGTGAGAGAGGAAAAGGTGCCCCCAGTTCCAGTGCCAGCTTTGTCTCTGTCCACCTGGCCGTGGGCAGCACCAAGCCCTTTCTCATAAGGACATCTAGTGGCACCATGACAGATGGCACGCTTAACCTTGGCTGGAGCTTGCGCCCCCCACATCACTTTCTCCCCCAGACCCTCCTAGCCTCTCCCGTTAGCTCTTGCTGCCCATCCACACTCTGCTTAGCTCAGGGCAGAGGCACACTGGGCGGGGGTGGAAGCCAGGATCCCACCAATGGTGCCATGGAGACCCTTAGGACACGGCTGGTCACTAGGATGGGGACATCTCCAGGAGCAAGAGTTGCCCAGTACTAGGTTGAGCTGCTGCAAAAGGGTGCAAAGTCACATGCGAGACCTCAGGAGGCTCCTGTCCCTTGTAGAGATGTGTGCACGCAAACCCTAGGTCCTTTGGGAAGAAAGTACATCCCAGGCAGCCAGAGAGGAGGGTGGGATGGTGGTGCTGGCGCAGGGTGTGCTGCTGCAACCCTGGTAGCACACAACAAGACATCACAGAAGACCTTGTCGTGCCATGAGTAGCCCAGCTGTCCTGTGCAGGCAGAGCTGGAGGATGAAGGGAGGGGTGTGGAAACCTTTCGCCCCCGCACAAAGGGAAAGGAAAAACTTGGAGAGACCTACTAGAGACAAAGATGAGTTTCAGCAACAATACCTCCCCCATTAGGTCTGCAGGAAGCTGGAACACCAGAGGTGACCACAGCCATGCTGCTACCTGTTACCTCAAATGCAGCTTTTCCTCTAGTCAGTTTTAGCTTCACTTGAGCTGTTTCAGGGCTTAAGAACACTCCGGAAAGTCTGGCAAGGAGGACGGACAGGGGCATCCCACTCAGACCACACCACTGAACTGCTGGTCAAGCAGGCAAATCTGAGACACTCCAGAGCAGAACAACATGCCCATAGACTTGGATATTTATGGGAAAGCCAGACCCATCTGCTTCCAGCCCCACAGCTTAGGTAAAATGCGTCCAGTTGCAAATGAACAGTCTGTGCCCCAGGCATGCATCTGACTCCGTATAGCTATTTCCTAAGCAATCCTCTTCAGATTGTAATGACCATGGATAGTTTGGACTTGAAGAGCATTTCCATTACAGAAAGGGCACATCATCTTCTGCCTTTATTCAAATGAAAGCAGTAATGAAATCACTGCTGCCTAATACAGACGCACTTGGTTAGTTATGTACTTGCTTTTTGGTTTGTTTTTTGTTTTTCCGTTTCATGGTCAACATTTATGCCTTGCTGTCAGAAAAATTGCTTTAATTTTCCATTCTGTTTCAACACCCTTTGCTAAAAACAAAAAGTATTATCCACTGAAGAACTGTGAATTGACTCCATCTAATATCTTCGGAGCAGAGCTAACACCGAGTGGCATTCACTTGCATTTTTAATGTAGAGATGAAGTCATAGAAATCACTAACTTAGAGGCTAGCTCATCAGATTTTTCTTGCTAAAGCCTGTCTTGGATCTACTACTCTGACTCTCCTCTAGAGAACTTAGCTGTCACCTCTTTAATGATTTTCATTGGCTAGTATGAACATTTTAAGGCTTAACATGAGTGATGTGGATGAATGAATTTCTAGACTTCATTTGGCTTTTCATTTATAGTGTCAGAATGAGTCTGAACTACTGGTGGGTTTTTTTTTTTTCCTCCTATTTTTCCTTTTCACTGGCTCTGAACACTCAGATCCTTACTACTGCTTGTATGACTTTAATGATGTTACAGGCTACACACAACCTCCTGGACACCTACCCTTCCCCTAAGAACAAACTGGCCAAGGCTATTGTGTTATCCTAGAAGCAGCAGCAACCACACTGAAAGACGCTATTTTTACAGGTTTCTTGGTTGCACCTCCCAGCACAACCCTCTGTGTACCCAGTAGTTATTCAGAATACAGTCAGGTTTACATCTGTTACACCAAATCTCTATTGCAGGTTCAGTAGATTATTCTTTGCAAGGGTGTGATCCCTGTGGACAGCAGTACTGTTGCTCTTGGCTAAAACAGTTGAGCAACCCTTGCTCTGAAGGAAATTTGATTGGTTTTGCCTTGGGGAGTAACTCACTGGAGTAAGAGCTGTCTGAAACCCCCTTCCTATGAGAGGCAGCTGAGGATTTGCTCTGAGCAGAACCTGAGGGGCTGGTGGGTGGGCAAACAATTCAGCCATGGAGCTTTCATTTCATTCAACAAAAAATGAATTTGTCTCAAAACAGACTTTTCCTTGTTTCACTAAAAATATTCCAGTTTTTCCACTAAAACACAAGAAAAGACATCTGCCTGAAAAGCTGTCATGCACCAGCAATGTCCTTCTTCAACTATAGCCAGCTTCCATGTCGGTGGTCCCACAAGCTGCCCGTATGCTGCCTTCCTGCTGGCCTGGCAGGTGAGGGTCCCTGGGGGTAGGGTCCACCAGCAAGTTCAGAGAAACATGAAGGACAAAAGCCAGGGTGCTGAATTTTCTCATTTCCTTGTATTTTCTCCCTGGTTTTAGGTGCTCTGGTTTGAAGTACGGCGACAAGCACCTGTTTGGTGCCAGGTTATGCTCCTGCCCTCACAGGGCAGCAGACACAGTAGAAAGCAGAGCAGCCCTTCTCTCCCTTGGGACCACCACAGGAAAGAAATTAAGGCGCTTGTGCTCAATAGCCAAGCAGCTGCTTGTGGTGCCCTGCATGACCAAAAAGCTCAACACAAGCATTGTCCTGTGAGGGGGAGGAACACCGCTCTGAATGCTCTGAAACCCTCCACATGCCACTGACACGAACAGCTTTGAGGGTGCAAACACATCATAGGTATCAGCCCAAGACCCGATCATTTCCAGTTGATGACATGGATCACTGAAACATCCCTAGGGACAGATGATGCAGGCATTCTGCTCACACTTGCAAGATCTCTTCGAGGTGTCCCAAGAGCTCTTCTCATATCTGCTGATGCATTCACCAATCACACCATGACAGTGATGTCACGAGTACAAGCGTTCTACAGCTTCCCAGCCAGCAAGCTCCCAGGAGTCCTCTGCTGAAGGAGATTTTTCTCTTCAGGTGTGTTATTCAGTGATAACCAGCCATTAAACTGGCCTTTGCAGCCTAGTAGGAAGCACTGCACCTGCTGTTCATCACCTCATGACATGTGTTGACCACTGACAGTCTTAGAGGATTAGTTTACAATTGAAATGAGAATGGCACTGCTATGGAAGTATACCTGCCAAACTATGCAACTTACTCTTGGAAAATATATTTTCCTGCCTCAGCCTTGCTTCCTAGTGGGGTTCCTACTGTTGAGGATCAGCAAGGACCAGCTGCTTCTTAAGGGAAGGGGAAGATCCATCCAGGAGGTAGGGTCAGAAGAACTACTTAGAGACATACCTACAACATGGCTCAGAGAAATAAAGAAGGCCCGGAGCTGTTTCTAATAGGACTCCTTGAGCCAGGGACAAGGTGTGGGTGAGGGCCCAGGTGAGGCTGACCAGGGCCATTAAGGTCTATTGATGCAGTCAGGGCCCTGACACCTACCAGGACCAATACTTCTTTGTGATTTCGTTGTCAATGCAATTGGAGATCTTCTGAGATTATTTTTTTTTCTTAAGAGTCTTCTTGTAATGATGAGCATCTGAGCCAATTTCAGTTTGAAGATGCACCTTTGGCAGCAGGAGACAATATCATGATGAGTTCAGTGATCAAGTCAGAGGATAGGTCAAACAAGCCTGATGCCAAAACCAACATTATCTAAACCCAAGGTGAGCTGGAGGACTTAAGTAAAGAATATTGCAACAAAAATAAGGGGTATAAACTGCTCACAGGTGCATGTAGTCTGGCAACTCAGGTTTCCAGACTGGAGGCACTGAAGAAACCCTGTATGATGGACACCTGACTCCAAAAGGAAACCCACAAGCATACCCTGAATGTCCCCAGGGAAGGATGTCCTCGATAGTGCAGTGCCAGCCAGGAGGGAAAGGACGTGCACCCCGAGCTCAAGGCACGTCCTCACCATGAGGTCAGGAAAACGAGCAGGTCTGAACAAGCAGGTCAATGCATGTAGAGACAGCGGAGGGTATTTCCTTCCACTTCCACGTGGATGAATGCTGTGGAGCCTATAACTTGTGTTTAGATGAGAGCAAATCTCTTCAATTATCATTTAAAGATGGATTCAGAGCATCCCTAGGTGAGCAGTTTCAGAAGTTAATTACCTTTCCTGTGAAATATTTGTGTCTTAATTCCAATTTGAATTTTTCTTACTTCAGCTCCACCTGTCAGCCGCTGAGTCTTGTCTTTGTCTGCTGGATTAAAGGACCCTCTGCTATCAAAAATCTCCTCCCTGGAAGTACTTAGAGACCATGATCAAGTCACCTCTCAACTTAGTCTCTGATGAGCTAAATAGATTGAAGTCCTTAAGCCTATCATCACACAGCAGGTTTTTCAGACCTCTTCTCATTCTTACAGGTCTTCTCTGAGCTCTCTCTGATTTTTTTTTTAATCCATGATAAAAGTGTGGATGCCAGAATTTGATACAATATTCAGTAATGCTCTCCCTACATTTTATATCACTTTTCCATCCTAACTAATAGCCCCTCAAAATATATATAACTGTCAGATGCATCCAAATTAATTATAAATTGGACCCGTGTCCTGCTTATCTGGTTTCCTAAGTCCCTTCCTGTGCTGCTGGTTTTGCTGAAGCACTCCCAAATCTCCACATATGGATTATATTCTTTGTTGCAAGAGCTACAGCACTGTGTCTTGATTTCCTAAAGGGCATGTGGCCTGTTTGTATCCCACCTAACGAACTAGTTCACAACTTAATTTGTGTAAACAGTGATTTTCTCCCACTGTTACTGCTTCTCATCCAGATGTGGATATAAAATGTGGATTAAGAACTCTCCAACTGCGCTGAGTTTGTCCTCAGTGTCAGAGCATCTCCTCCTCAGCCCCAGCAAGTTCATGACTTAGGGGTGGAAATGCAACATAAAAACACAGCCAGCACCACTACGGGCTTGCCAGCTGCTGACGGAGATACACTTCACTGGGAAATGCTGCCGCTGTTAATTTGTTGATCCCAGCACTGTGATTCAGACCGGGTTAAACGAGAGGGCATGACTAGGGCCATGCCTGTGGTCCCAGCACAAACTCCTGCAACCTTGCACTGCAGTCCTAAACACTAGCAAAAAAATTAAGAGGAAAACCGTGGTTTTGAAGACTTTTCCAGCTGCTTTCTTTCTCCTCAGCTCCCCTCCCAGCAAACCACTATTTAGGGGACACAACCAGTGCATGAAATCACTTCTTCCATCTCCTTTCCAAGGCCACTGCTGCCAGTCCAACACAATGCAGAGGAGACGGCAGCTTTGCGGAGGGTAACAAGCAGTGCTGCCTTTGGTCCTGTCACGCCAGACACGTGTATGCTGCAGCTCCAGGTGTCCTGAGGAACCGGGAGCAAGAGGCAGCTGCGGCAGGTCCATCTGGGCTGGAGCGCCTGAGGATGAGCTGGGCTGTGAGGATGCACAACTAAAGAATTAACAGGAATACGTCATTAGATGGATTCCCAACAGGGATGCCAGAAAGTATGCTCGGTCTGTGCATCTCAGTGACCCACTTCCAAACCTTCCTATTCCCTAAATGTAATCTCCTTCAATTTATAACCACTCTGCCTCTTCTCTGGTGTTCAGAAGCCATTATCACTGTGTCTACCCCAAGCCCTCACAGCTGACTTTAGATGCCACTTCTTTTTATTGTAACAATAATAACCCATGTACGCGGCAGGTCAGCCAGCCAACCAGCTGTGCCTGCCTGCAGAAATGAGAGATTTAGCACAGCAGCCGTTTCCTGAAATGCAGCAGGAAAACGAAAAAAAAGTTCCGGATCACTTGGATGACTAGGGCTATCCAAGACCCCAGGCTCCTCTGTCCTTTGTGTCCGTTCCCTAGTCAGTCCCATCAGCTAGTGATAAAGCCCTGGGAAGTCCCATGGGACTGATGGGTATCCTGCCAGAAGCATGTGCCAATATGTAAAGATTTTATTAGGAAACTTGGAGAGTGGCATGTATGGGGTTTGAGTGGGAGTGCTGGGATGTGGACGGACCAGAGGGAATGGCAAAGAGGGACAGAAGCGATGGCCCCCATATGATCAGGTCACCAAGACCATAGCACATCATGCATTTCACAGGAAAAAAAGGCCAGCCTTAGGCAAGAGCCAGATTAAAACAAGGGCTGGGCAGAAGTCCTGGAAGAAGCAAGAGCAGGAAAATAAAGGCAAGGACTAGATCCATAAGATACCCAGGTAAGCTGGCAAAAGGCAAGGAATAAATCAGCCCAGATGTCCAGTGACCCCCAGAGGTGGCACAGAATGGACACAGGAGAGAGCAACGTCACTGTTAGCACATGAAGGTTACCAAAGGCTCACCCAAAAATCAGCATGACTCAGCCTAAGAAGACAGAAGGCAGGAAGGGGATTTCACAGCCAGCATCTCTGTCTCTATTTTCACTACAAGCAGTGTGGATAGATTACGTGGATACACATGTCCTGGAATACGTGGGCATGAGACAATGTGTGTGAGATAAATCAGTTTAATTTTAAAATAAAATCTTTGTCTCCTATATGGACTTCTGCTGAGCTTCACGACATTAGCAGAGCTTTGTTGCGACAATGTTGCAGCAGAGATACTTTAGATTCCAGATGTTTTGAATTTTCTGTCTATTTGTAATAATAATGATAACAATAATACATAACAAAATTATTCTTACAGGGTTTTTTTACCTAAATTGAAATGTCTCCGAAATGTTTTGTGAATGTATTGTAGTTATCATTATGTACACTGAAGTAGCAGATATGTACTGTCCTGGCTTATTCCTGCAGGGCACCCACTCCTCTGGAAAATTATCTTCCCTGTCTAAAAGAGTTTCCAATTGCAAAAATGATAATGGCACTGATGATTATGATAACTGTTTCTCCGAGGAAAAAGAAATATGATATAGAAGCATACTGAAGTACAGACAGATCTGAGAGTGCATTTCGGTAATAATTCAAATTAAAAATATGAAGGACATATGTTGTCATTACCCAAACACTCACAAATTGCAGCCATGCCATGCAATAATCAATTATAAAATTCAATTGAAATATAATTAATTGATTATTTATTCTCTGGTTTCAGATTTGGATACAATTGTTTTAACAGAAGTGCCAGCTCTTTTGAGATTTTTTGCTTGTGATGATACTTTGCCCTTCAAGCAGCAAGAGCTGGCTGGCCAAAGCTTCGCAGGCAGCCTCAGAAGACGCAAACATTCCCAAGAGCAGGGCAGTATAAGGCACCAAATGCAAGACCTCACCATTTCAAATGATTTGTCTCCCTACCCAAGACACTCTCCAAGCCCATCCCAGCACATGAAAACTTGGGAGCTCTCCTGGCTCCACCACTGTAACTGTACCTGTTGAACAGACCATTTGGACACGACAGCTTTAATTACAACAGTCCGTGGCTTCAGTCCCCTTAGTAACATCAACATCAGCCATTTTCTGAAAGTGCAGCTCTTTATGTGGTCCAATAAAAACAGATTCCTTGGTTGCAGCCGAAGAAAAAATGTTCACTAATGAAAACCAGCCGAAGAAAATGACCATTACTTATTTTATTTCATTTCTAACTTAAATTCAAGCATGATTTTAGAGAGTTTGTATTACAGGAACTTTGAAGCATGTGTATTATTCTCCAGTGAGTGCATGAGATGTATGAAATAACCCACACATAATACTACGTTTGTTAGTGGATGTGCCATTAACTAACATTAATCATAAGCCACTTCTATTGTACAAGGTCAGAAGCCTGTTCTGTGTTCAAAAAAGTGCTGTATCTTTGGGTAGGATGAAATCTGTTCTTCACGGGTATGTGTCCAATTGAGGACAATAGACATTTGCTGCTGCCCAGAGCTGCAGAAAGAGCCTCCCGATATATCTTTTCAGACATCTCTGTGACAAAACCCCATGTGATCACACAACTGAAGTAGTAAGAGGCTAAAAGTTACAACAGGGCAATTACGCTGTTATGTAGCCACTTTCTGCAGCCGCTATGTACAACACAAAGGCAATCTGGCACAGAGGCAAGGGCTATTTTACTCCTATTATTTTTTTTTATCATTAGCTCTAAAGAGTCAGATCTGTCCCTCGCACATACTCTAGCATACAGCAGTATTTTCCATTACAGCCGTGTCATTAACCTGTTGTAAACTGCCTGCCTCTTAAACCTCCTTCCCAAACCAAAAAAAGCCCAAAGTGGACCTGCAGACTGTTTTTTCTCAGCTGCTGTTCCTGAGACCCCCTTGTTTTTTGGACTGACAATTGAAGGAGCCAGAGAAATAGAAGGTTTGCATTACGAGGTTTGCCATCCCGAGTATTTCATTTGCTTTATCATCAAGGATTATAGGTCAGAAACTGGGCTCCAAATGTGTTACCTACTGCTTGGCATGCATTAGTCATCCTTCCCCTCTCGAAATCACAGTGAAAGGCGCCCGATGAGAGGGGATGAATAGCAAATAGCGTGTGCTGGAAGGGAGCAGGCAGCGAGCACTGTGGCGCGGGGGGAGGCTGAAATGTGTTCATCCAGAGTATCAGGCGAACGCATTCGAGCACCAAAGAAATCAGGGTGCATTCACAAATTGAACAAAAGGTGTAAATTCAGAATAAATTAATTGCCTTGAGGACACATGATCAGAGCTGCCCTCAATCTACCTTTCCTCTCCTGCTTGCTGGCTGGGTTGTTGACGGCCAGGACCTGTCAGTCTGTCCTCCTTCCCCGACGGACACTGCCTGCCCAACTGGCATCCACCCCTGCAGAGATGGTCCTGCATGGCCACTCACCTTTCCCTGCCTCAGGAAAAGTATTTGCCTATGCTGATGTTCCCTTTTAATGCACACTGGTGCTCTGCTGTTGTGTCCAGCATGCCCCGTACTCCCCAAAACCATCAGATAAAAAGGCCACCTTGGACCCAGGTTGGGGTGAAGCATCCTCCAAGCCAGGAGCTCAACCAGATTTTGGGGGTCAGCAGACGCAGGATGGGACCATCCTGGGCTTTGCAGAGCCACCCTGCTGTCTGTGCTGATGCGAGAGAGTGAAAATTGCTTCATTTGAACCTGAAAGCCCAGCGGAGCTGCTACAAAGCCTCTCTGCACCCAGGGCGCTGCTTTTTGCAAGCACCCTCCAAGGCCCTGCTGCCTACCTGCCCGTGCCGAACAAAATGCTGAGAGCTCGTTACTCAGCTCAGAGCACCGGTAACGCTTCCCCACTCTCCTGTGCAGAGGCTGCATCGCAAATGAGAGGAATAAATGAACACAGGCCCCCAGTGGGTGCTCTCACGTCAGCCGGGAGGGAAGGGAGCGGGGTGAGGGGTGGAAGAGCTAGCACCTTCAGTGCCAGACCGATGAGCTGGCAGCCCCCGTGGTTGTACACTGGGGGTGAACAAGCCCAGAAAAACCAGCTTGACCCCATGCTGCTGCTCTGCCCAGTGGGTTCAAAGGGGTGGACAGTGCCCCTGGGGTGGGCAAAAACAGCCCTGTCGTGTCCCTGCAGTGGGGAAAAGGAGCCCCTGGGAGCTGCCAAGACCCTGTCTGCGCTGCCATTGAGCTGCAGTGTGCCGGCAGCAGCTGAGCTGGGACGTCCCCCCAGCCCCCATCTTTTCACACCTGGCCAGCTGTGGTACCATGGCATGAGGCTGCTCCCACCCTAAATGCAGCGTTAGCAGCACTGGAGACCCCTGGATCCCACTGCCAAACGTGGGTGAGACCACCTGGGCTAAGCTCTGCTGTGCATGGAGCACCAGTGGAAATCAACTCCCTGGCCCGGATCACCGGAGCAGGGCAGCAGCTCTGGCTGGACCCTGGGAAGCAGAAGGCCCGATGAAGAGGCATGGCTACTCTGTCCACGCATAATCAGTGCTGAGCAAAGAAGTGTTAACAGGCACCATGCTGTAGGTTTTCATCAGTTCAGAGATGCTGAGGGCAGAGGGATCACTGTCTTCCTCCCACCCGCCTGCCGGCAGGGCATGGGGCAGGCAGCTTAACCAAAGCATTTTGCATCCAGCCCATGTCTCACGGGTCAGGTAGCACAGGGATTTTTTTTCCAATGCAGTACAGTCTTAATTTACAATCCTTACGTGTATGGGAACCTGACATTTCTTGAAATGGCCCTTTCCAACAGGTAATTCTGCACTTCATGAAAATTTGTTTGCCCTTCCTAATCTTCATCGCTGGCACAGTCTTTTGTGTGGCTCTGCCCCGGCTGTAATCAGAGGACTTCTCTCCATGTCTGATCCTGACAACCTTAACATTTGTCAGGGCTCTGCTACCAGCCTTTATAATCTTGCTTAGGAGTCCTTGAGTGGCCTGTGCATACGGATGAGTCTCCTTTGACTCAGAAGAGAGGGCCACAGCTGTGTTCATTTCTACAGCGTGGAACAGTGATCTAAATCAACTCCAAATGAGGACTCATCCTTTCAAAGCATCCCGCAGTCGGATACCCGGCAGTGAATCCCAGACCGCCTGACAAGGCAGCTTTTCAAAACCAGTGTCTGTCGGTCATCTGGATTGCAGGAGGCAAAAGTGCAGGTCACTCTCTGTGAGCGCATGGCACTTGAAGTATCTGTCTTCAGAGTGTCCTATCTACTTAGCACATTATCTTCATTTTCCTTCTTCTTTCTTCCACTTCTTTTTTAAACAATTTCTCTCTACAGCTTTCCTTTCACTCCTTGCTACTGAAAGTGGAGATTTGGAGACCAAGGGCTCCAGCAAGATGCATCTCCTCAGGCATCAGAGCGGTAGTTGCCCCATCACCCCTTGCCCAGCTGCTTGCAGCTGCTTTTCTTGTCTCCTTAGGAGCAGCATGCATAAGAGCAGAGGTGACTTAGTGGTGCAGGGATGTCATGGAAGCTGCTGGCCATCACACCAGTGCCCCCAGATGAGACATCTGTGATTATGCTGGTGCCTCGGCCATCAGGATGTCTCCATCTCCTGCGTCAGAGTGCCGCAGCAGAATAAGTACATGTATAAATAAATCATCAGGGCCCTGATCAGAGGGCTTAATCCCAGAAAAGTTATCAAATATTTATTTTAAAGCAGAGAAATAAATAGATGAAAACACCGATGGAGGACATTACGCCCTCACATCAATCCCTTTGCTGGGCACTGCTCAGTGGTTGGGGAAGCACCCGCAGCCAATGTGGCCAACAGCACTGGTGGCCCAGCAGGACACCAGCCAGGAGCCACCAGTCCTTTGCAGAGAGGAGAAATAGTCCTCCTGCCTCCCCACAGCTTTGCCTGACAGCCTCTGCCCCATGCCCGACTCACCCTGCATCACTGCTCCTGCCAGCAGTCCTCCAGGCTTTGCTAATACTGAGTTGCCCAGGTCCGTCAGCCCCATCATCATTAGGATCAGGCTATTACTCATGTGATATTTTAATTGTACTCCACTCGTTTAAAATGCATAATTGCTGGAGAATCCCTTGGCCAGAAGAGTGGGAATACACCCCTCATGGCAGTGGTACCCAGGGAGACCCATCTCTTACCCTACCAGAAAAACCCAGCTGTACATCCACGTTGCCGAGGTCACGTATTTAAGGTGGTAAACGGGTGGTTTCTACTTCATGAGTCTTGAGGGTCTGTACGAAGCCAGCTGAGGTGCCTGTGATGTGATCTGAGCCAGTGTACACAATTCAGTCACACTTCAGTGTGTCGGGAAAATAAATCTCAAAGCAGACGCAGAATCAAAGCCTCTCTGCCCAGCTTGCAGTGCCTATGGTTCTTCAAGAGATCAATCAAGGCTATGAAATGCTGTCTCTCCCAAATCAATGAACTCAGCTAAAAGGTACCTATTCATTATTTGAGCTCAAGCTTGGCCTCATTGCACCGGCGGAACAAAACCCTGTCTGATAATGATAACTACAAGACGGTGGCTGGGGAAAAGAATTGTCCACCCTGCTCAGGGTGTTATGATGGGAGACATCAGCTGCACCATGGGTCCTGGGGCCTGAGTGCTTCTCAATCACAACCTCATGCGTCTGGAGACAATATTTCACACCTAAATATCAGCATCTTTTTCTTTAGTGCCTCCGCAAATTGCGTTAAAGATGGGCACATTGTATTTGTTTCATTTTAGGCATAAGGAATTGTGATACAAAATGCAACAATGAGGAGCTGGGGAGAAAATCTCCTTTCTCTGTTTATTGCTTGTGTGGGAGTAAAACAGCTAACACCGTTCTTGCTACCTTTTAAAATTTTCAATGAAAACAAAGATTTGGGGGGAGTATTTTAGTTCTGCAAAGTTGGTACAGACTTAATGGTAACAGATTTCCTACGGGTAAATTCACCTGTATCCCTTCTCCAGGCAAAAATCTTCTCCAGATTTTAATGAAATGCCACTTATGTCAGCTCTCATGAATTTTTGGTGAGCTATTTGCTGCTCTTCCTCAAACCCTACAACTCAGTGACAAAGAAAATATGTAAAAATCTCTCTCTTTTTTGCTTGTTTGTTCTTTGTTTTAATCTGTAATTACATTTCTGACTGTCACAGTTGCAGAATTTTCTTTTTAAGTGCAGCCAGGACAGCCTGACGATCTTCTGCAGCTGCTTTGATTTGAAGCCTTCTGTCTCGATTTCTCCTGACAGCAGCTCTCCAGGTGACAATATTGGCTATGCAGAGCATTTCTTGGGTCAGAGAGGGAAGATCCAGGTCTCTTAGGGGGAGCTTTCCCTGCAGCATGTGATCATACTGCAGCTTGCAGCGCCCTTTGAGTTCCTCTCCTTCTTCACACCTGCGATGGCCTGTCCTCTGTGGGTCTCCTGCTTTCAGTTAGTCTGTCCTGTCTGGTCAAACCCACCATGTCTGCACACCCAGCATCTCCAGAAAAGAACCCAAAACAGAACAGCTTCCTACATTATGTGGAACCATCCACATCCCCGCTGGCTTCCCCCATGCCACAGACTGCCCGTGTACCTCAGACACTGAGGATGCAGGTGAGTTGGGAGGTGGCCTCACACCGCTCCAGGGGAGAGCACCAGTGAAGACGTTCCTGCAGACAACAGTGTAAAATAATACAGCCCTGGATCTACATGCGTTTGTGGATGCAGTAGAGGTGCCGACCCTCCACAAGATGCTCACTGGGGTTACACGCACAGTGCTACAAAGCTACTCAGACCACACTGGGAGTAATGTCCTGTTTTTGTCAATTTATGCAAAGGGAGATATTTTTGCATTGGAGAGAGTGCAGTGTAAAGTCATTTAGACAATAAAGGAGCGACAGGATTTCCACAGGAGAAGAGATTAACCAAAGTGGGATTATTTTGTTCTGAGAGAAGATGATTAAGAGGTGGCATGATTGAAGTATTTAAACTGGCTCAGGGTTATTATCAAATTAAGCTGTATGGGAGATTGCTGGGCAGCCGTCACTCAAGGGCAGAGCAGAGGGCTTTGCAGCAGGCTCTCTCAGAGCAGAGGGCATGGTTTTGGCTGATCCAGCATAGTCATGGGTGGAGAAGGTAGATGCGTGTTGCTGTGTGCCACCAGACAGAGGTTTGGGTGGGCTAGAGAGCTGCCTATTGCTTACAGATAACCTTAACCTTGGCACCACCCTTATTCAAGCTTCAGCATCCAACTTACACGTATTTATTATCTTTTGTGCTTTCAGATGGATGGTCTCATCAGCCACAGCAGCGCTGTCCTTCACTCCTACAAATTACTGTGAACTCGTGTACTTGTGTCACCTCTTCTCTCCAGGCTGACAGGGCTAGGCACTGTCTCCTGGTGCAAGCAAACATCTGCCAAGCGAGGAGACATATGGAGGTCTTGTACCTTTTTCTATATTCCAGGCACATCCTGGTTTGTGCATGGTGTTTCTGCTGGTCTCCTGCACTGGCTCTGCCTGAGTTTCTGTCTCGCTGCCTCACTTGTGCCACTTTGATTCTATGCCATGCCCACTGCGCCAAAACCATGCCAGGTCTCTATAAACTTCAGACCAGACTGAGTGGTTTTCTTGGATCAGCAAACTCTAATTGCTTTGCAGAGGGTTAATTTAGGGTCTTCCTGTCATCTCTGTCTAAAAGTTTGTTCCAGATCACAATCAGGTTTCAGTCTCTTACCGAAGTTTCAGCACCCGTAATTGCAAAATGAGCTCTTCAGACCTTGATGAGCTGCAAATTCCTTTATGGTTTCACCTTGTTTCATACACTCCAGTTAAGAAGCTCTCATATGCATCATTTTCCTTTTGAGTGTAGCACTCCTCAGATTTCTTCAATAGGACTTCAAAATTATTCTCCTCTTCCTGCAATAACTAAAGAGTGTTAAACCATCAAGTATTCCAAGCCCCACTATTGTCAGTGCAGAGGCTACTTTTTAGCTTATTTTGGCCAAACACTGTTTTCAATCTTCTCCAGCTGTTTATCACATTTCCAGGGAATTTCAGCTCTGACTGCTGCAGGGGCTTCAGACTCTTCCTTCTTCCCATGTACCAAGTTTTTGCTTCCTTCTGGATCCATTTAGGGGTCCACACAGAGGTAATTTTGAATTTCTGCTGGCCTTATTTGCAAAATTAGATCTGCTCCTTCAGGCCAAGTTGCCACCGGACTCACCCTGCACCTCTGTTCCTTTCTACTCCTCCGTCACTCAGGGCAAGAGATGCTGCTGCAGCACACTGGAATGAAGCTTTCTCATCCCTGGGCCATGCTGCATGTCACCAAAGCAACTGCTGGCTGAGGATGATGAAGGTGTGGAGCACAAGAGATGTAATGATGTGAATCCCTGGAGCAGACCTCAGTCCAGTTTTGGTGAGGAACATGGATGCAAGCCTGTCCCACAAGCCAGGCATGGCTGAACATCCCACATGGGCCACAGCATTTTTATCTCTTGCTGTAGTGTCCAGGGTAGGTCAGAAGATTCCCACCACGGAGGTGATTTTGTCTCCCCATTCACTCACAGATTGTCTAGACAACTAGTCTACAGGTGATAACCACGTTACCAGCATTAGCAGTGTCATTCCAGCTTCATCCATAGGCTCAGACTGCAGCCAGTTTGTCCCGTCTTCCCACACACACATACCACCCCTGCCCAAGACCGCAGGTCCAAAAACACCTTCAGTATTTGTCTGAGGATGGGAGCAGCCTAAAAAAGCTTTCTTCTTGATTGACAGTAGGGTTTTCTTCATGAGAGCATGAACAAGGGATATAAACCCAAACAGACTCGCTGCCTTGCACAGGAGCATTCTCCAAACTGCCTTCTGCTGTGTGTGGAGAGATCAGGCCTGGTGCCTGAGAGGATGGGTAAACAGCTCATCAGAGCTCATCAACATCTGCACAGCCTATCTGGGAAACACAGTGTGAATGCTTAAAAAGGGCACCGGAGCACAAAAACCGGTTCTGCCCCGTTGGGCTGGTAACAAAAGCAATTAGCTGGCGGAGGTGGGAACAGGGAATTTGGGCTCTGCTTATACAGCTGATTAGGGGATCATCTGTCAGTCTTGGCCTCTCCTCGAAGCAATCCTCCAGCCTTGGCTGTGAGCCAGAGAAGAGAACAGCTCTGAAAGGCCAAGACTTGGCATCCCTCGGCAAGACTGGAGACTTCACACTGGCTCTCTGGCTCCATGTGAGAGACTGGCCAGTGCATTTGCATGCTTGGAGCTGTGAGGAAGGAGCTACCAAGGATGAGGGCGTTTTTGCATTTCTTTGCATTTCTTTGCACACCAGCCTCTTCTTTCCTGCCAGGACACTCATTCTGCTTTTTTCCAGCCTACTTTTACCCTTATCCTGCTGGAGCTCCATCTTCCTATGGACAGCAGCTCCAGGACCCCTTCTTGCAGAGCAAGGCAGGAAAAGCCATGCCTGGCTCATACAGTCATTGCTGCCTGATGAGGGCACACCACTCACATTCAGCTTGTTCCTGTGCCCCATGCCCCAGCACAGGCTCCTTCTTGCCTCTTCCCACCAGGACCCCACCAGCAGGACACCAAATCCCTCAGTGCCTTGGGTATGCATCTGCCCTTCCCCTGCATTGGGCAGAAGGCACTGTCCGGGCAGCTGCTCCTCATGGATACGCATTGAAGCCACCCACATAGAGGCCATTAATAACTCTGCATTAGTGTCTTCCCGTCACTGCCCTGTCTGCTGATGGTGAGCTTGGACGCTGACACACACTAGCATGACACCTGAGTCACCCAGGTCTGGCTTTATTAAGGATGAGGGGCTGGCAAGGAGAGGAGGCACAAGCTGGGAAGGGGGGAAGGACCCACTGCAGGGTGTCTGGCACAGAGCTGTGCCAGTAGATGCTTTGAGAGCGTTTGGGCATGCAGGTGGACAGACAGAGGTGTGTGTTGCAGCTGCAGGGCCAGCACACCATGGCTGCTTCCCAGACTCTGCAGGAAGGAGGAAGAGTGGGAAAAGAACAGCCATTTTCCAAAGTGCTGGGGGCTGATGCACTCAGTGCTGGAGCCATCATCCTTAGGAAATTCAGCATCACCACCTTGGAGGTGTGCAGCACTGCCACCTCCCTGGACTCTGCCCTGCGTATGCAAACCCTGTCCTCATCCACCACCCACTGAGAGGACAGCCTGCTCTCTCCTGGTTGAAATCCCAGCACCCCAGCCTAGCAAAACCTTGAGGGAAAGGATCCCGACCCAAGTCTCCCTGCTCTGCCAGGAGGTCCTATGCATGTTGTCCCTTTTCATGGCAATCCCATTTCCAGGGTCACTCAAAGGCAGAGGGAGATGGATATCCTCTTGCATTGGGATTCTCCAGGTATCTTGTGTGTGGTCTTGGCCTCTTTCCATGGTGGATGGGAGAGCTGTTTGCCAAGAAGATGCTGACCTGAAGGCTTACTTGAGTGAGGGTCTTTTACCATCCTCTGCTAGAACTCAGTCTGGATGGCTTCTGTGATTTTAGCCCCATATCAACCTGTCTCACCACCTCCAGGGTGAAAATGTCTGTGGCTCCACCAGTCACTCTCAGTCATCATCAGCACGTGTAAAGATATCCCAGCTCTTTCTGAAATCCTAAAGGACATAGGCAATGCTGAGGCCCTTTCATGCCATGTGTTTTTTCTGCACAGGGAAGAAATTCTGGGAGACAGAGTGAATTACTTGCAAAGCAAGGAGCGTAGGAGAGAGCCCAAGCACTATCAGCACTCAGTGTTGGGGGGAATCTGCCTGCCTGGGCAGGGCTGAAGACAGCTTCCCAGACACCTGGCAAGTCAAAAGTTTTTCTCCTTGCTTTGTCAGGCTGGCATCACTTCTAGCATCATCTTGGTGTTTCCTGGGAACTGGATTAATATTGAGCTCTATGAGTTTGACAGCCCATAGTTTCAGGCAAACACAGAACCTTGTTCTAGAGCAGTGGGAAGGTCCCAACACCAAGGCCTAACAGCAGGTGGACACCAAGGTATCATCAAGGGGACATCCTCCTCAAACCTCAAAAGGTCACTGCATGCCCTGCCTGTGCTGGTGCCTCCAGCCACATTGAGGTCCTTGAGCGTGTCCAGAGAAGGGCCACAAAACTGGTGAAGGGTCTGGAGAATATGTCTTATGAGGAGCGACTGAGGGAACTGGGCTTGTTTAGCCTTGAGAAGAGGAGGCTGAGAGGAGACCTGATCACTGCCTACAACTCCCTGAAAGGAGGTTGTGGAGAAGTGGGTGTTGGTCTCGTCTCCCTAATGACAGATGGTCGGACGAGGGGGAATGGACTCAAGCTGCGCCAGGGGAGGTTTAGATTGGATGTAAGGAAGAAGTTCTTCACCGAAAGGGTTATCACACACTGAAACAGGCTGCCCAGGGAGGTGGTGGAGTCACCATCCCTGGATGTGTTTAACAGACGGGTGGATGAGGTGCTGAAAGATATGGTTTAGTGGTGGACAGATACGGTTGGACTGGATGATCTCTAAGGTCTTTTCCAACCTAGTGATTCTATGATTCTATGATTCTAAGTACGTGGCTGGGCTGGTGGGATGGGAAAGCAGCATCTTTACCCAGATAAATTGGAGACACAGTTAAACCACAGAGGAGAAATGGGGAGAGAGTAAGAAAGAAAGAAGCTATGAGATGAGCACAGATGCTGTGACCAAGGAAGAAATGGGGTAAAGAAACTTCTGGAGAGGTCACTCCAATATGGGGGACAAGGGAAGGCATATTCCATACAAGAAGGACATGCTTTTTGTTTAGATGATGGGGAGGAGAATAGTCCCAGCCCTGGGGTACCTTCAGAGAATCTTGCTGAGAGGAAGAGGCTCTGGCAGAAATGTTGGCACAACCATCAGTGTACTTGTGCACAGGGGGACCTGGGGGCTTTGGGTTGCTACCAAGCAGCAGGAAAGCCAGGGAGAAGATGAGAATGAGGGCTCATCAGGACCAGGGGAGTCCTGTAGCAAGGGATAGAGGGAAGGACCCCAGGCCCATGGCAGGTGGGGCTGGGGGAGCTGGCAGAGCCCATATAGTAGTGGTGGTTGGTGGGGAGGAGCCCAAGGGAAAGACCACACTTCACTCAAACCTTCCTGGAGGGTGGAGGAGGAGGAGGAGGAAGGGCTGCCCTTGGAGCCACGGACCTTTCTTCTTCCCCTTCCCCCACCTGACATTTAGAGTGTGAATGTCTCTGCGTTTGGTGCTCGCGAAGATCATTTCTCCTGGAAGGAGAAGGAGGTGCCGACAGCAGCAGCCACAGGGACACAGCTTTCCTCTAATGAACTAGAAAATAGTTTCCCTTTAATACTGATTATCCTGGAAGCCAGCTGAAGTGAATGTGATTTACATAAAGATGAACCCGCTCGGCACAGTCTTCCTTGGCAGCACCGTGTGGCTCAGCAGCAGTGGCAGCACGGCTGGGCCCTGGCTGGGATGCTCTGCAGCACCTCTGGGTTGGCAGCGCTGCCAGGTTCCTCTGCTTCCTGACAGGCAGGCAAAAGCTGTGCCCCGCTCCAGCAGCTCTGTCTGCCTCTGCAAGCACTTGCAGCCCACTGGGAGGGATTGCTGCAGTCCCCCAGACTTCTAACCCATCCTGCCTCTCCCGCCTCAGCCTGGCTCCTGGTTGTGATGAGCTACAGCGTGCTGCCGCAATCCATCTGCCAACACCAGCAGGGACCTCTGACCATAACAGACAAATCTGTGGCCATGCAAGAAACCAGCCTAGGAAGCTGATCTGGCTGGAAGAAAATGTAAACCAACTTGACCCAACTCCCTACATGAACACCAGTGCCAGTACTGGGAGGGAGTGGAAACAAGAAATTCAGCAGCAGCCTGGCTTATACCATAAGCTGAGAGTTCATTTCAAGTCACTTACTGGGGACCAAGATTTGAAAAGGGCAGAGTTCCTCAGGTATTTTCCTCTCAGCCATGTTATATTCATGGCCAGACTTTCATCATGGTCTTAGATTTTCCATACTTTCTACCTGTTTGCACTGGAAATCACCTCCCCAGGATGGCAGGTGCGCTGAAGATACTGCTCAGCTTCCCCTCTGCCAGCCCTTCCACAAGCATTGCTATTGCTTCTCCCTGGCCCTGTGCAGCTCCACAGCACAAGCATGTGCAGCGAACTCATGTACAGCGAATGCCTGTGCAGCCTCTGTGTCCTCCTGCCAGTCTAGACTCCACTTTCCCAGGCTGCTGACACAGTTAAGTGTCTGCACAGCACTTCCCTTAAGCATTCCTGAGCTCTGCAACTGTTTGCACCTGGAGGCATCCTTCAGGTGCAAGGAGCATGGAATTTTACACCCTGCACAATGCAGGCCAGCAATACTACACTGTGCATGTGATTGACTGGGTGCAGATGGCTGTAGGCTCTCAGAACTTGGATGATTTGCAGAAGGAGAGGCCTGGGTGCATGGTTTCTGCATGCTCACATTTGTGTTTGTACGTGCTGGTATAGACGCTGTACTTGTGTGCATGACCGGCATATTTGAGGCTAATGCGATACTCATCATGGTACTGCCGCGTACAGAGCATATGCCCCTGCGCCAAGACACATGGACATACCATCCCTGCACCATATGTGACAAATTAGGGGAGAAGGGATGTATATGAGCCCTTCAAAGAAGGAGGCATTCAATCTGGCTGCCTGTAAGTGCAGCATGTGCCCACACTTGGCCGTGGGCATGCAAGCCACCAGCCCACAGCAGCAGGTAGTACCTACCCCGCAGCGGGTGATGCTGTGGGGACAGGGCAGGGTGCTGTGGGAGTCAGCATTCCCCGCCACTGTGCCATACACCTCAGTCAGCAGTTCTGACTTCCCCTCAGATAGATTATGTTGTCGACTAATAACCACATAAAATATTCAGGAGCTTACCGCTCTGCCAGAGGCACTGCGGAGACGAGCGTGCCAGGAGATGGATGGGCTGTGGGCCTGGGAAGCTTGCTCTGCACCGAGAGCTTCTGGGAGTGGGTTGGGTGCACATGGCCGGCCTCAACTTTTAGGAAGGAGATTTATCCACCAAGCAGCAACTCTGCCCTGCACAGGGAGCTACTTCTGACCCGTCCTCCTGGAGGGAAAGCAATTAGCAGGAGCCTCCTTCTGGAGGGGATTAAGCAGGGAGCACGGTCGCCCTCAGTCCCATCCCTGCTCCCTGTGTCCTTGTTAAATGCACACATAGCTCTGGTGCAGGGACAGGAAGCCTGGTGAGACTGTAGCCACCAGTGGGGTACCATTCCTCGGAGGGTGGAGCCCCAGTTTCCAAATGCTCCCTGCTGGATGCCAGCACCATGACTGCCTCTGACAAAGCCCAGGCTTGGGACGCGCTCGTGCATGGTCTCCGGTGACTTTTCTTTCTGCCAACACCACAGATGTCTTGAGGGGCTGGAGTCAGGGGTGAGATGCCACAGATACTGTGACAGCCCTGGCACAGTGCTGGTGTGGCAGAGGTGGGAACAGCTCCATAGCGAGGGGTGCAGAAAGGAGTTCATCACGGTGTTAGGAGCCATGTGCTCTGTACCAGTGTGCTGGGGATTACTGCCCAGCTCAGGCAGAAGCTACTGGGGGTGGTAGGGCTGGTTGCACTTGTGCTGCTTCTCCATAGGCTCCTTCAGAGCTGCATCCCTTCTTACTGTCTGTAGGCCACCTATTACAAGCATCATAAACTCTCCTGTCCTTTGGGACCAGCAGTGGCTGTCACAGCTTTTAGCACAGCTGGGCTCCCTGCGCTGAGCCCTCAGCCCGAGGCCAGCCACTGCCTGGGGAGCACCTGTGGGACTCCTGATGGGCGGCTGGTGAGGCGACACAGGATCCAGCACACTGCCTGGCGTGGGATGACACACTCAACAGGTGCCGTCTGCTGCTTTTTGGAGCAGGGGTCCCTGCGTCTCCACAGTGTGAGGTGCCTGAGGGTGGCCAAAGGGGATGAGACACAAGCGAGAGAGTTTCCACTGCAGATTAGTGATGGGACAGAGGTAAGGGAGTCAGATGAAAAATTAGTCCCCTGCCTGTCTCCCTCCTGCAAAGAAGAGTTAAATGGACAGCTGTTTTCCGGCCATTTTCCTCTCACTTGTCCTGGAAGGGTTTGGTTTGGGGCAGTTTGATCTCTTCTTGGGCATAGCAGGAAAGGCACATTAGCCTTCACACTGCAGAAAGTCCACAGAAAACACGTAGGGCATGTGTCTCTCCTTGGCATGCCCAGAGGTGGGGATGTGTGGGTGATGTTCCGAGGGCATTTCACCCATCGTGCCCAGGCACATTATTAGTCCCCATTCCTTCTGACCAGTGCCAGAATCCCAAGGGAGAGTTGTGGGAAGCTCTTGGCACTTCCACACTCAGCCTGCAGCTCTCAACTCACTTTTGAGCCTGTCTAGCGGGGCTTCACAGCATCAGTCATGTGTCACTGGGAGGGGGGTTGTAGGGTCAAGTGCTTTTTGCATGATGGAGACTGCGCAGCCCTTTTCTTCTTGCCTCCCCTGATGCCAGAAGCTCCAAGTGACACTTGTCACCACCATCCTGGTACTTTATGCTGGCTCTCAGCCTTGCCAGTGCATTGGCATAAACCATGGCAGAGGCAGCCAAAGGAGTGAAGCTGACCAAGATCAGTCTTTATCTACATTGCTCCGCATGTGGCTTTGCATCCTTCTCCCACAGCTCTTCCTCCAAGGGATGGATGCTCTGCAAACCCCCCCAAATCCATCCCGCCTCCTGCCCCTGCCTTGCAGGTTGAGGTTTGCCCCCAGCATTGCCCTTGAGGAGAGGGTGTTTCTTCCCCTGGCTTTAGAGCTGCTTGGGCTGACTTTTGCAGCAGTTGGTCTGCAAGGATCGAGGCTGGTCAAGGAGAGAGCAGTGATGCTGCTGACTGCACACATCGGTAAACAAACCTGCGAGTACCAATGAGTAAGAGGCAGGAAGACCTCCCGGTGTTGGCGTGTGCTACCTGCCTGCATGGACTTGGTTTGCCAGCACAGGTTGGCGCTGGCATAAAGCAGCTCCAGCCAACAGCTGCATTTTCCTCCAAGCAGGCTTATCTAGAGAAACTCTGGGTGTCTACAAAGGCCACATGGCAGCTGAGAGCAAGCACGGCTTCACGGCTGGCATCTTCCCTCTCAGGAGGAAGGGAATTTGTAATCACCCACGCAAGGGTGAACAGCCCGACTCACCACAGAGCCGCAGAGCTCCCCAGTGTGCAGACAGTGAGTGGTACCAGCAGCGGCAGGAGCCCTGGAGTGTGCAGAGAGCAAGAGGAAGGGACATCCCACAGGCTGGGGGCAGCTGGGGGGATGAGGCAGCTCATTCTTGGCTCTGGGCACGCACAAGCACCTTGTACCTGGAAAAGCATGGGACAAGGGGCACTGGGATTTAGTAAAACATATCACCCAGCCATGGCACTGCGGGGGAATTTTGTTTTGTAAAAGGATTTATTCATAAAGCCACAGCAGCAGCAAACCAATCCTTGTCCTGCGGGCCCTGCAACGTGTGTATAAAGTAAATTAGAACAAAGTCTGCCTGTGAAGGTTATAAACTAACATAATACTGGTTAGGAATGGGGAGGGAGAGAAAGAGTTGGAGTGAGAGAGAAAAAGGCAGAGGAAGAGGGAGGGGAGAACCCTTTCATAATTCACAGTTCCTGAAATAAAAATAAAGCTGGAATCATGTTTTGGGTAGAAGGGAAAGTGCGTAGGAAGTATATACTTGCCAATCCACCAAAAAAAACGTTGCTTTTTATTTTCTTAAGAAGGCAATTATGTATTTTTGTCTTCCAGTTCCTACTTTGAAGCAGTTGAACCTGCTTTGCTCAAACTTTCCAGAACAATTTTCCCTCAGGCTACTGCCAGAACTGCAACACTTACACCCCAAAGATGAAAGCGGGAGAGTGCCATGGCATTGGCTCCACATAGGCAGAGCAGAGGCACCTGCAAACTGGTCATGTCTGCATTTCCATCTCATGGGGCTGGGAACCACCAGCTCCTCTCACCCCTCCAAATGTATTTTGCAAAATAACAGGAATTTTGAAGCTTCAATTTGGCTTGACTCGGGTCAGAAGCTCATCACAGGCACAAAGGGATGCTAAAATGTCAGTGTGGCTCCAGAGGAATATTTCCCCCTGCTTCTTCCCCTTAGAGCTCTCACTTTGGGTAACAAGGGAGTGATGGGGTTTGGGTGAAGGACAAAGCCTGTCTGAGCTCAGGCCCCAGCTGGTGCTCAGCAGACCCTGTACAGGGAAGGTACATGGGCTTCTCAGGTTCCAATGTTGAACTCGTCATTTACAGAGGAAAATTTGAGGCTGCTCAATCCCTTTCAGCCCCATCTTGGTGCCTACTCCTCTCTACCCCAAGCCTCTGACCCTTTCCTGAGCCTCTTTACGAAGCAGTGAAGCACTTGGGTATATTCTGTGTGACTTTGGGTTTGGTTACCTGTTTTCCTTACTGGATGGCATAGGGCTGACCTGCTCACGTTGTACCTGAGCTATATAGCAACTTGCTAGGACGAGCTGAGTCTCAACAAGATTTGGTCACTGTTGGACTCCAGTGCCTCCAGCTGCATTGTGTCAGTGGTCCTCACTTCTGCTTGAGTTGTCTTCCATTTCAAAGAAGCCATTTGCTCTCTCATCTACGAGTGAGAAAGCCATTTGAAGCAGCAGGTTGCCCGGATTTAAGGGTGCCATTTCACAGCTGGCCTTCAATAGAAAACAATTTTTTTTTGTGATGTTGGTTTGCATCTTGAGCAGCAGGTTGTTTTGACTCTGCAGAATTGCTATAGCCAATGCAAGAAAGATAAAGCTGCAAGCAAGAGGAAAGGTAGCATTTTTGTCTTACATGGTTTGAGTTGACCAGGTAACAGCATCCTAAGGCCCCCCAGTTACGTATGCATCTTACCATGCTGACAGCAACTCCTGACACTGCTCCTTGCCCCACGCTGTCTGCAATATCAAATGCTGCCTATAAATTACTAATAACAAGGATATGTACCTTGGAAAACAGGCTAGTGCCTGTGGGTGGGATGGGATCAATTTTCTAACTCAATGTAAACACCGCAGTAACTTTGATATTCATGATATTCATATCCACAAGCCAGTAGCTGGGCATTAAGGTCACTAGATAGTAGCATTACAAGGAGCACATTACAAAGATGCATGGGCTTGAAAACCCCGAATGCAGATAGGAGTGACCTGGCTATGCCAGTATGCATTCCGGCCTGGTTTGTCTATCTTCCTCTTCCTTGTCCCACACATAGCCTTAACACTGCCTGGTGCTTATAAATATGACAAATATGGTTGTGCAGAGAAGAGGTCCCAGGTGCAGAAAGACAGGGTGCATGCCCTGCTGCGCGCATGCTGGACGGCTGCGGCCAGGGCCAGGGAAGGTGCATGAGTGCTGGTGATGGACGATGACAGAGGAAAAAGAAAAGGCGAGACTTCCTTGTCCCACACATAGCCTTAACACTGCCTGGTGCTTATAAATATGACAAATATGGTTGTGCAGAGAAGAGGTCCCAGGTGCAGAAAGACAGGGTGCATGCCCTGCTGCGCGCATGCTGGACGGCTGCGGCCAGGGCCAGGGAAGGTGCATGAGTGCTGGTGATGGACGATGACAGAGGAAAAAGAAAAGGCGAGACAGTTCAGCAGTGCTTCACAGCTGCATCGTGAGAAGGTTCGCCTGTCCCTCGGTGTATCTGAAAGACAAACTGGCAAAGATATACCTCCATAATTAACTGCATCAATTAGAGCTGCGCTACAAATTTGCAGTGACTTGGAGAACATATGAAATGCAAAACAGTCCTTTATTTCACAGACCATATTGGCTTTTTTTTTTTTC
>NW_010225028.1:213582-219629 GCF_000690775.1 Eurypyga helias
CTTAGAAAAAAATGAAGGCTGCCGAAGGAGCAAAACTGATGAGGAGAAGGGTGTGAGTATGAGTATCATGATGAGGAGAAGGCAGTTGTGAATTAACTTAGTGTTTGCAGTAATTAAGTAACTGTCTAAATTCCTAAATCCTGATTTTGAAATCATTTGGTTGACTTGACACGTCCAAGTCCCAGAGCTTTTAATTCAAATATAAAGCTTGATTGGCAAATTAATAAAAGGCTGTGAATGAAATTAATGAAAGATTAAAGACCAACAGCTCATGCTGATATAAAAATTGCCCCGCCAAAATAGGTTATGCAATAATTAGAATAAGTTACCACTATGTTAATATTAATTCTGAGATAACATTTATTCATCGATTAGATTTACCGATTCACAACGAAGTTCTAAGATCTTATATACATTTGTTGAATCTTTGCAGGCACTGTTAATCATCTTTATTTTCCATTCCATAATTTCTAAAATTACTATAAAGTGAATTTTCATTAATAAATTTTGTAGTTGAGCACTTGAGTTTGCAGTTTCACTAAGCAAAATGAGATCTAAAGAGCTATTAGGACCATGGAATGGGTAATTGATTAACTAAAATGACTTGGTCAATGCGCTCTGAATCCTCTAACTAGCACATTGTTTCTATGTCAGACTCCACATCTTGTATCGGCTGGGAAAAATTGATAAAAGGGACAATCTGAGATAATTTTCATCTGGGTTTTGTTAACAAAGAGCTAAGCCAAGTAGCCTATGGAGTTTTGCATTTAGACTTCGAGAATTTGTGTCTCTGGCGTATAGTTGCGGGTTCATAGCCAGTGTCAGAAAAAAAGAAGGGACTTATTACCTGGTACACTGGGATTGAGGAGAAGAGCTGCAGCAGGCAGCCTATTTGCAGAGATTTAGTGTGCCAGTTTAATTGGGCTGGACGAGGTGTCAGCGGTGTATTCGGAGGATATGGTAGAAATGCAGAAAATGGAAAAGAAAGGCCTTGATACTCCAGCTTCCTAAACGTGACCTGGGTAGGATTTGTTGCCAAGTTCAGTCTCACTTCTGTTTTTCTTCACTTTAATGTGGATATTATTTCATCCAGCCAACTAAACTGTAGATCAGCAACGTTTTTCGACTGAGAATATCCCAGTATTTTAAAAGAATTTTTTTCTTTGGTAATTATGTTCAACTTCATCTTTACCTGTTGTCTGCTCTGCAGCACTTCTGTTAATACACTGGAATTTTTTATGGACTGTGCAATTTATTGCAATGCTTCTCTCTCTGTCTTGTTTTTGGCAGCTGATAAGGAAATTCTTTTGTTTCTGATCACTTATTCTTGTTTTATAGTGTAATAAAAAATAAAAACACCCTAGTAAAATTGTGTAAATAGAGTGCATGCGGCTGCATATATATGTTTTTGCTTGCTGAATGAATGCATGCACACATCCCTGCATCCTCAGCCCACGCTGTGTTTCCTTCCAGTTTCAGTGCTGCAAAGAGCCCTACTTCTGCTGCAACAGGGGCAAAAAACATCATATACATGCTAGTCCTTGAACTTATTTCAGCTTCATCTTGCCTGACCCTGACTGCCTAAATCCATTGCTGAGCTGTTCAAAGACAAAAAAAAAACACAAACCACCAACCCAAACAAAACACCACCAAAACCAAAAACCAAAGAGTAACTGATTCTGGTTGTGCATCTCCTCTTCTCGACCCTAGGACATTCCATGAGAATGGTGTGGGATACATGATGAGCAACATATCCTGGACCCAGCTTGCCCCTTGTGTCCTGCCCCTGGGATGCTATCCAGCTTCTTCCCAACTCCAAAGTCATGTTAAACCATCTGGTCCCCAGTTTCAAGAGACAGCCAAGCTCTGAACCCAAGAACGTAGAGCACTCTCAAACTGTTTTTCTTTGCGGGGGGGGGGACACCACAGAGATTGGCAATGATGGAGACCTGAAAGGCCCCCACTTGCTACATCTGCTGCAGCAAGCCCTGGCTCTGAGCTCTCCATCTCCTCTGTCAGGACCTGCCTCTTTACGCTCGTGGGGGAAGAGCAGAAACCTGTTGCATAAGATGGCACAATCATCTCCCTGCAGCTTACTGCTGCAAATCACATTTCAGCAGAAGATGATTTTCACCTTCCTTGTAACTAATGAAAAACCCTTTAATTCAATGTGTTGACATTAAAGCTCAGGCTGAAGATCTCTTCCCTGGAATACAAATGGAAATGGGACCCATGCTTTTCCAGATAAAGGCAGTTTGAAAGGACTGGTTCATTTTTTCTGTGGATTTAACCTGTATTGGTTTCCTTAATAATAAAATAGCAGAGAGAGAGTAATTTCTCTGACTAAAATCAGACATCCCTATTTAGGTCAGATCTGTCCCAAACACTGTCTTGACAATACAGATGACCAAACCCTAGCCTACTGAGGTGGCAGAGGTTTGGCTGGCCCCTGCAGCTCTCCAAGACTTTACCAGGACACCTACATGCCTTTCTGCTGCAACATGCTCCCTGGGCAGGCACAGAGCAGTACATTTAATCCTGCCAGCCATCTCCCTTACACCTATCAGCTGCAAAAACCCTGCCTACCAGCACCCCATCCAACCTCTATTTTCAGCATCTGATCTGTCAGTGGACCTTCTCGTGGAAGGATATCTTTATCATCTGCCGTGGAGGGGAGGATGGGAGGAGGCCAGGTCCCATCTACCTGGGTGAAGTAGTAAATGGTGACATTACCCTGAACCCTTCAACCCCATGTGCACACCAGCAGCTGCAAAAACCCTGCCTACCAGCACCCCATCCAACCTCTATTTTCAGCATCTGATCTGTCAGTGGACCTTCTCGTGGAAGGATATCTTTATCATCTGCCGTGGAGGGGAGGATGGGAGGAGGCCAGGTCCCATCTACCTGGGTGAAGTAGTAAATGGTGACATTACCCTGAACCCTTCAACCCCATGTGCACACCAGGGGAGGTGGTGGAAGTGTATGGTCCCGAAGGTCATCCCACAGTCATTCTACTGCTTCTATGCCGAGGCAATAACCTGCAACGTGCTGGGGATGCCAAGGAAACTCATGCTGTCTGGGGAGTCTTCTCCTGTTCCTCCCCTCCTCCAAGCACCATGTGATGTGGACGAGAATATGATGGTCTTTTCTCCACAACCTACATAATCTCACCTGCCCTGCTTCACTCTCTCCCTCTTCTGTAGCCCATGCACTACCTGATTTCCCACACATGCCCCACCTACACACTCTCACTGACTGTAGTCTGAATCTGAAGTTCCTACATTTAAACTGCACACCAGTCCACCTCTAGAGGATCTCATTTAATCCTATGCTCATCCAGCCTCAGGTTCCCACATACTCCCTAAACATCTCTCCTGCTTTCCCCCAGCGTCCTGCCAACCACCCCCGAGATGAAGACCTGCATGTAATGTGGTCAGTGTGTGCGAAGAAGCTTTGCTGCTCTCTTGGAGAAGCCTCCTGGAGATGTTTCTGGTCCTGCTGTGCGTGAATACCGCTGAGATGTTGAAGTTAAAGGTAGTCACTCGGGTGCAAATGGGAGATCCATTGTGGAGCTCTGCGGCATACACATGTACAGGGAGGCCATGCATTTGTGTTTTGCTATCTGAGTGGAGATATTAAACACAGATTTGTCTGAATCCTCTTCAGGTGAGGCACCTGGTTATCTGGCAAGTGCTTGAGTGCTTTCTCCTTACCTTGTATGAAAACTCTCACAGTCACAGAGGAGCAAAGAAATACTGCATTTTGGGAAAGGTGCTTGTGAGCAGTTGATGTGAATCACCGCCAAGCATAAAGACATTTAAAATGGCTCTAGATACCTGCTAGATTAGTAAGATGAATCACAGTCATCGTGACCTCTACATGTGTCTGGCAAGTTGTTCTCCTGTTACCTAGTGAACAATCTGTTTTTCATGAACTTGAAATAACAATGTTTAGGAATACATTTTTGTTTCTTCTCAAGCTCTCTGTGAGTCACTAGCATTGAAGCAAAAGAAGGAGGAATCCTCTGTACAGACATGCACGTGGCTTGGAAGCAGGGACTTCTGAACAAGCAACAGCCCAGCTTCTGGGTTGGGACCAGTGTCCCGGTGACATCCCCTCCTACACTGGGGTGACTGGCTTGGCACAAGGTAAGCGTTGTAAACCTGGAGTCCCGCTGCCAGCCCTGCGTTGTGTGCACCTCTTCACCCCCAGATTATCTCCTGTTGCTGCCTCCTGTCATCTCATTTGCCTCCCTGAGAAGTGTCTGGCTTGGATCCCATGGTAAACTGGCTGCTGCCAGCCCTCTGCCAAAGCTTTTCTCTCAAATCTGAAACAAGAGCAGGTTGTAGGCTTGACATTTTTCAGCAACTAAGCCAAAGTATACAGGAAAAGATATTTTTACCTTTTTCTCTGTGCCCTTTTCTTTCCTTATGTCTTTTTGCTTCTGTCTTCATTTGCCTCACCCCCCAAAAAAAAAGAAAAAAAAAAGAAAAAATCAAAATCAAGCATCACCAGTTCAATAACTGCCCTTTCAATATGTGCTTGTCCAAAATGTCTCAGAGCAACAGGGCTGCAGGGTCAAAGACTTGCCCTTAGACACTTTTTTAAACTAAAAGGGGCAAGTTGCAGTGATATTTTAAATGTTGAAAGCTGTGTTTTTCTCCCTTCTTTTCATAGGCATTTCATAGGCAGTTACTGACAGTTCAGATCTTCCACGGATGTTTGTTTGCAGTGGATGTGTGCCAGCTGTAACTTAGATACAGTTAAATATTTCATGTAAAACCAGGATTGCTTCCCTTCTGTGACCACCCCACAACAGCCAGGGGCAGGGTGACTTACAGATGAGATTCAACTCTCTAACTGCTGGTGCGAGTGCCGGCAGGAGCCCCTTGGGCAGCGCGGAGGCAGGAGCTCGCATTTCTGGGAAGGCTTACATCTATCCTTTTTTTTTTTTTAAACTTTTTCACTGCAAGAACCAAAAATAATCTGATGCAACCAGAAAGCTGATTTTCTCTGTTTAAAGAAGCATTTGAGAGCAGCGGACGTACAAGGAAAGGGGGAGCAGAGATCAAATGAGACAAACAGAGCAAAGCAAACCACATGAGGTCCGAAACTTCTCCCTGTGCTTGTGTATCTGCATCTGCACGGATGGCTGAATCTTTGGTGGTACTTTGGTCTCCAGCCACCATCCCTGAAGGGCCCAGCCCAGCAGCCCAGAGACCAAACAAGGTGCTCGGGGACCACAACCACTGCCCAATTCCACTGTACCCCGCACATGCAAGGCAGTGCACAGCATCCTCGCTGTGCAACCTACTGCTGCGCAGCAGACTCCCATAGGGAAACCCCAAAGCTCCTCCAGATCCCTTGTGCACCCTTACTTTTCCCTGAAAAGGGGACTTGTTTTTTCACCCTGAGACCTTCTTCCCCCATCCCAGTGAGGGTGGGGGCCAGATTATGACCTGCCACCCTGGCCCCAGGACTGAGCTCTGTCTCTGCTCCCTGTGGAAGGACAGAGGCTGTTTGCACCAGGACACCTCTCAGAAGCACACTGCAGGCTTGCCAGGGATGTGGTACATTGCCTGCCATGCACCCCGTGCACGCTGGGCCAGGCGAGCCCTGTGATGGCAAAGCTTATGCCATGGTGGGCAGCCACAGAGAGGACCAGAAATGTTGCTTATTAATACAGAAATTTATGCTGCCTATAAAATACATTCACAGTGACATATTTAGTAACCCAATTAATACTCCACAACAGACATTTTAGTGTAACTAATTCTAGCCTGTATGCTGCCTTTATAGTGATATAAATGGCTTTATGTTGTGCTATTGATCTCTGTGGCCTCAGTATGTCGAAGCACACCCCTCCATCCATCCCACCTACCCTGGGAAGGTCCACAGGCTCTGCATCCCCCTGAATTTGCCCCTAAGGTGCAGTAAAAAATAGCAGCATCCTGCTGGGGGCAGTGGGGTGGGGTTGGGAGGGGTGGGAAGAGGGGGAGGAAGGTTGGATTTGGTGGGTGGAATGGGATGGGGTGGGGTGGGATGGG
>NW_010225029.1:0-44201 GCF_000690775.1 Eurypyga helias
GCCCTGACTTTTCAGCCAGGGTGCTAGCTGAAAGTGAGGGGTGGAGGATCACCCTGGTTTCTCCTGTTCATCACCTGCAAGTGATGATACTTCATGCTTGTCATTCACTGAGTATTGATACAGTTACCCTTGGAAACCTGACCGCTTCAATCCGAATGCTTGCATTTGCACTTCCGGGTCATGAGTATTACCAACTAAAGGAACAATTGTAATGAGACTTCCGGCCATTGGTTTTGGCCCCTCTCAATTATTATACAGCACAGGACAAGAAGCAATACTCACATTTTTGTGAACAAGCAATACTATAGTTTTACTCACGGCAGTAATGTATGTGCCCAGTGAATGTGCTACGTACCTATGCGGTCAGGCAATAGGTGATTTAGTAATTAAGGCTCTGATCTGCAATGTACTCACACTTAGAATCACAGAATGGTTTGGGTTGGAAGGGACCTTAAAGATCATCTAGTTCCAACCCCCCTGCCATGGGAGGTAGATGAATGATGAATTCACTTGATGAATCTGTTTTGTCCTGTTGAAGTCAAAGGGTTATAAGCACATACCTGCTGGTTTTATATGTGACGCTACAGCAGATAAATGGAACTAAACTGGAAGTTTCTTTTCTTTGACGTATATTTTTCAGTATTCATTGTGAAAAACCATGTGCCCTGATTTTCAAAGGTACTTCAAGCAACTTCAAGTCAAAGTAGAACCTTAAAGTTCTAAGGGGTGGTTTATTTTGCAATCTTACATGCAAAGCGTTACACACCTTCTCCAGGGAGGCGTAGAAGGAATTGGTTGCATAATGTTTGTCATAAACTCCAGGATACGCAGATAAAAGAAACTTCATAAGAATAATGACTGTTTATTGATGACTGCTCTGAATGGAAATTAATGCATCTTCTATCTGCAAACAAGAAATAATTTCAGAAAGAGAATAGAACATATTCAGTGAGTAGCAGATCTGTTTAATACAGAAAATTTTATGAAAATATGAGATATGTGAGTTTTGACTGCTTGTGAATAATGTGTTATTTTTAAAGGAATTTTAATCTATTTTTAAAAGGGTTTCTAAAGGATTTTTTAGCAGTACTTATAAAGAATGGAAAAAAATGTTTAGTAAAATGCAGAAAGATACAACTAAGTAACAGAGAAAAACTTAACCTGGAAAAGCAGAACAAGTGTGTTAATCATAAAATTTACTAAATTGTTGGAAAGATTCCAAAAGAACATAGTAAAAGCCCCATTATTGACTGCAGAAGAATGCTCTGTAGTAACGTGTACCTGGGAAAGGCTAATTTAGCTAATATAATGATTTTTTTTTTTTTTAGTCCTGTTCTGTACTTTTTTCAATTAAGAAAATATATGTAAGGACCTCTGATTGTCTGAGTTATCTCTGCACAAAAATGCAGATGATGTTAGGAATTTAACAAGGTGAGTACTGTACTTTTTTAAAACTAAACAATAGTGCTTAGTTCACAGCTTGGGACACTCTCTCTGGGTAGACAGATATTTACCAGCAATCCAAATCTACCAGCATTGCTTCAGCAAACCAATAGAGGTGACTGGGCTTTTAACAGATCAAAGCCACTGGATCACAATGGAGATTAGACCTAACAATGTAAACATAGGTCCTAAAATATTGACAGTGATTAAGAATTTATTAATTCTTTAATGAGTGAAATAATTTGAATACCTAAAGAATAGCTATCAGCCTGATATGTGGGCAATCTTCTGATCCTCTTGGAACTGGACAGCTGTGGGAACTAAAGGTCAGGACTAAACTAAGACATATTAAATCTCTATTCAAGGCACTGAATAACCGAATATACTTCAAACCCTATTTATTTTGTTTTATGTGTTTGCTTTGCTGGGGAATGTGTTACTAGCCAAGGCTTTAAATCTCTCTGGCACAAATTACAAGTTTTAAATAAATAATTGGCAACTAACTCTGCAAGTACCCAACAAAATTCTACCTCTGCCTACAAGAGTGCAATGAACATGGCTGTAAGGTAATTCTCGGTCCATGCATCTGTGGATGGGCTGTTTTCCCTCTTCTGATTTTGAAAAGAGTAGCGAGCACAAAGGCAGTGCATAGTCAGAAAACACTGATGCTAAAAGTCCTCACAGGTCCCCAAAGGACCTAGTAAAGTACTTTCTAGCATCAATTGTATTATATATCATCATAGGAAACACTTAACTAATCTTGGGAAGTATATTTTAAAAAGCCACAAGGTCCAAGGAACATATACTTTTCAAATATATCAATATCACAAGTATATCAATATTATTCTGGTGACAGCATCAAAATTTACTGACAGCTAAATGGACCTAAACCAGTTTGGTTTTTTTTTCATTTGTTGGGGAACTGCTTAGCAACTGTAAAGATATTTCCTGGCCAGAACCTAATTCATCTTCTAAAGTGGATTAAAAAAATGCACTTAAAAGCTAAAAATATAATGGAAGGTAAAACTTGTGCTCAAAAGTAAAAAGAAAAAACCTATTTTTGATAATTTCTGAAATTCCAACATGGTCTAACCAAACTCTTGGGACAAAATCAAGAAAGTAAATGGATTATTTTACCAACAGAAGTAAAGTGGTAAAATACTGAGTGCTTCAGCAATATAATAAGTATTTATACAGTTACATAAAATGTACAACCAACAAATGATTAATTATAAATTTTAATTTCTCTAGAATCTTCTACTGAAATTTATCCTAAGACTATATGCAGCTGTAGCAATTTTGTTGAAATAAAAGTGTTTGTGTAGCAAGGGTTACATCATTAATTAGCATGTGAGCTTCCACCTTCAGCTAGCAGCAGAAATGCCAGCGCGATCAGTAGCAGGTGCCTGTATGTGATATATGTGATGCCATCATAGCATTTGGCAAGCGACACTTAGGAAACAGCATAATGGATTAATACGCTTTAGCCTAGGTCTTCAGATACTGTAAACTGACCTTCCCTGCACAGAGTGTGGAGGGTGAGACCCAGTGGAGATTGACAGCTGCCAGGGCTGTCAGCAGGGAGATGCCTCAAGTCAGCACATCCATCAGGCAGCTGACCGGAGCACATGCATGGAGATCCAGGGACTGGCTCAGCGTGCTCCCTGAGGGGGGGGAGAGGGGCTGCCCAAATCCCAATCAAAGGTTTTATAATTCAGCTTTCACCAGATTAGGGAAGGTCCCCTACTCCTCCTCCTCCTCTTTAGCCTCTGAAGACAACTTGTGCCTTGTCTGCAAGGCCATTTGGGTTACCCCGGTAGTTGTTGGGGAAAGGATGGCATGTCTGAGGTAGAGCCTGCCCAAGTCCATTTTACTCTGTAGTCCCAGGATTAATGCATTGAAATTTTTGGACACCAGAAGCTGACAGAAACCACGTATCTCTTTATTCACAGTAACAGCTAGTGTGACCTGGACATCTCTCACTGTCAGGAAGAATGAACTTCACAGCCCACTTACTAACACATTCTTTTCAGTGAAAATCTCTAATTGCAATGTATTAATTTACTGAAATGAAATGTTGCAGATATTTAACAAAAGTGTTTGCATTTTTTTGCAGCACCTGGATGTTTATATTTAGTGATGTCTTACACATGGTATTTCAGTATTTTCTTATTTGATGCCAAACCTAATGGAAGTGTCTCATTTTTGCTCACAGGTGCATACGAGCTTTTCTCCACTAGTCTGAGGTCTGAGCAGGAAAGCCTGCCTGGATCTTTGCAGGCAAGAGTGCTGTTTTCTAACACAGTGTAAATTTTGATGCTACTTCCCCATCTTTCGTTTCCCATTATCTCCATCCCTGTATACAGTGAACATGATAACCTTCAGTAATATATACAAGCTGAAGAAATATATGAAGCAGAAGTTTCTCTCTCCCACACAAAATGTTCATTGCAGTGCAGGAAGTTCAGCATGGTCAACCCAAATGATTCGAAATTGTAAGACAACTCCCAAGCATTATGAAACAGATCAAAAATAAGGTACCTATGTGTGTAATCAGAAATACATACCCACACATTTGAAATTATATAAAAATATGTATTTACATACATATTTAAATTTTTAATACACAGTTATTGCTAATAATTTTTTGGTTTATACTTGTAAATACATATATGTACACATGTATATAAGATCCCTCATATTTGTATTTCATTTTTTCAGTCTTTAGGCCACAGTTACTACTACACTATCTAAGACTTGTAGACTTAAAAATGTACTGAAGTGAACCATCAGTAAACAGTTCACAATTTGTTAGTTCTCTATTGTTCAATAGCTACAGAACTATGGAGGAAAGAGTCTTCTATGTGGAAGCATCTAGATGTCTATAGATTTGCAATCTTTGGAGAGTTTAAGGTGTTTTTCTCCCCTTTGTACAAAACAATCAGAAAGAAAAAGTTGGGAATCAAAATCCAGAAATAGAAAAGTACCTATGTTGTTAGTTATTTGTCCAGCTCTCTCTGTCACTGTATTAGTGTGAAAAAATATTCCTTTTCCAAGGAGGAAATCCATTAATATTTGTGAAATGCTTAGATATTGTGATGAGAAGGATCCTGTTAGTACTTAGACAGATGTATCTGCAACATCTGGCAGTAGATTTCACAGCCCAGTCAGAGGTCTGGTCTTGATGACTCTGTTTAATTATCTCTTGGCTACGGAATGTATGTCTTTCCCCCTTATCTCTCATAATCCTACCGAGATCCCGTCTGGGAAAAATATTGGGTAAGTGAAAACTTAGCCCAGGGAGTTGATGAGATGAGGTAAATCTCAAGCTGCCATATTCACGAATACTCAAAGTTTTAGCACATTTTTACAAGTTTTGGCAGAAGGACATCATTAATGTTTCAGAAATTCTCTTGATCCCTCTTTATTGCTCTTTGGCCAGTGTCCCTGTAGTTTTTCAGTGTAGCATTTTTTATTACTGGAAGGAAGACAATACTTCTTGCTGGTAGGACACTCTTTTTCTTCTTTAATGAGTTGCAAAATAAAGCAGAATATAACTCTGCAGATAGCCTTAAACTTGGACATCAAAGTAGTACAACAATCAATCCTAGCAGTTGTTCAGGTCTCTCGAGCATTAACTTTATCATATTTCTAAATGTTCTGCTTTACTAATAGAGCATTTGTTACTATTAACTGTAGGTAGAATATTATACCTTAGCTAAATATATCACGGAGTAACATTTAGGTTCTGACACATGAGAGTCCTGAAGAAAGTTAATTACCATGACTCATTTCTTCCTAATTTCTACTGGTTTGGTAATTCTCTCTACAATGTTTTTTTTTACAATCGAGCAAATATCTCTCAAGAAACTCTCCCCTAATCTACCTAGAGCATTTAATTCTACTGAGAAACATCAAAACTATAGATATTCCACAAAATGCCATTGTATTAGACAGAATGTATTTTTAAACCAAAAGGGAAGTAAATTTTGGCACTGAAGGCATATATTTGATCTAAGCAATGATTTGTATGAAGAGTTTTCTAGCATAGGCATGCTTTTCCTCAGGTATATTCCCTATGATTTCTTGGACTTTTCCATGAGCACCTGGCATTTGTTTCTAGCCATACAAAATTTTGAACGTAAAATGTTTTGCTGAATTTTTGTTCAAAAATGTGAACATTGAAACTGACCATTACTTTTCACAAATGGCAAATGGCACCTTGAATTTTCATAGCAAATTATCTGGTCCAATGTGACTGGTTTGACCTTTGTTCCAAGGATACCGGCTTGACGAATATTTTTAATACATTACATTTTTTAAAATACCTTATGGATAGTGCAAAAATAATGGTCCCCACTTAAATGTATTGTTTGTACACAGCATTTAAGCCCAGAAATTTGAAATGTTAGACAAAGCCCTTTTGTAAAATATATTGTCTTTTAAGGAAGTAGCCTGAAAGGTCTGCACAGCTGGAGAAAGGACAATGTACATAAAGCTAAATGAAGCAAGGTAGAATCATTGCTGATCAGAACACCATTCATTCCCAAAACAAAACAAAACAAAAGTGGATTTCTCTAAAGGAAAATAATCAGGTCTATTCCTCTTTGAAGACTTGACCATTCCTTTGCTACTGAGAACTAAGTGTCTTAAATACTAAGTTGCAAAAATTAATCCTACAGTTAGTGAGAACTTGATCTGACTGAATCTGAATTCTGAAGCTGTTTGAGACCAGTCATGCCGCTCTTGCCGTTTAGAGGTCTTTCCTTGTTTTCCATGGGTCATTAGCAGAAGATTTACCCACAAGTGAACCTTAGTGAGAGCTCTGTAAGGAGTGGAGGGCTACATTCTTTTCTGGAATGAATCAAAACTCAGTCATTTTACATCCTTTTATACCTGCCAGCACTTTTTAAATGTGCAGTGTCATCAGAAGCTGATGAATGTATAATTCAGGAGATAACAACAGAATTCTATTTAGACAGAAAATACCTCATTTTAACCTGATATGGGCTGCAGCCCATGGTTACATGCTGTACATATTGCATTTGAAGAACCATCCAGGTCAAAGGATTTCCCCTCATGCAGATCACCAGCAGTCAGAAGATATCAATAGGAAAAATCAAGTCCTTAAAACCTAATGCCTACAGAATGAAAAATTTCTTAATGATCTGCTAGATCAGTGACTAAAGAAATGACATAATGGCTCTTTTACTATATAGATTCATTGTAGGCACAGGAGAGCATATACCACAGTAAATCAAATCAAGAAATATTTAAATACTGTTTAGTTCATAGATCAGTGATTTGGTAAACTCTAATGGAGCTTTCTGAGCTATTATGATCTAATGGAAAAAATGCAAGTTCTGTTCATCCATTAGATAGCAAGAACCACAGTGAAGCTGCAATGGTCTACTGTGTCAAAGACTGTGTGGAGCATTTTTAATTAACTGTTCAACTGCTCATTAGTCAGGATTAATGCAGAAGGATCTATTAAGATCTACTGTCTCAAAGAGTATGTCATGCCAGGAGTCTGTAAAGCCTGAAGATATATTACCCAGTCACAGTACCACATTAGAGACTGACAGAAAAATTGCATCCTTAAAAAATAAAGCTGGCTCTGAGTAATGCTTGTGCAAGCAAATACCTTAAATCTTTTTTTAAATTGCTATTTTTCCCAGTTCTGTAATTAATCAGAGGAGCATAATCTAAGATTTTTTTCCCCAAGTCTCCTAACACAATCATGTTTATCAGTTTCTGTAACGTCATTTAAGAAATCCATCCTTACGCCATCCTGAAATAATACTTTATCATATTTTGTCCTCATCACCATGAAAAGAAGATTTCTAAAGTCAAATAATTCAGGGAGATGAGTTTTTTTGATACAAACACTGTGAACTTGGTCTGTTCAGCCTTAAGAAGAGAACTTATTGCTGTTTTCACCCACCTGTAATGGGAGGTGTATAGGAGACGTAACAAGACTCTTCTCGTAGGTGTGCTATGGCACAAGAGGCAATAGACACAAGCTTCAACAAAGTCACCTGCAATTATATAGGAAGATTTCTTTTTTTCTTGAGGGTCACCAACTATTGGAGCAATTTGCTCCAACTGAGATGGAGAGTTGAAGACTGTCCATCCTTGATGTTGAAAGCTCAACCAGACATGGGCACAAGTAACTGGATCTAGCTTGGCCTGAGCAGGCTTTGGGTCTGTATGGCTTCCACAGGCACCTTCCAATCTCTGTTCTTCTGTGATTCTATGATTACATAATTAGAAATCCAGACAATCTAGCCTTGAAGCTTTCAAATTTCGTATTAATGTAAAAAATGTCTAAAATCTTAAACAGATAATGTATAAATATTTGAAAGTATTTGCAAGAGGATATTTCTCTTCAATCTATAAGCACTCTGCTGAGCAACTGAGCTTTCATTTCTTAAATGTTTTTTTTTCTTTGACTACTGCATATGAATGTGTAAGTACTTTTATCAGTGTATCTGCTCCAGAGGCCTTGAAATTATGCTACTTTATTTTAGAGTCTCAGATATTCCACAAAATGTAACACAGCAATTTTCTTAAGAGAAGGCCTATGCATGTGTTCCATCTGATGATCTTCCTTCCAGAAAAAGTTGTGCGACATGGAAAAAATCAGTTAGAATGCTCTCTGCAATAATCTGTGATATACCTGAAACACAGGCTGTCTGAGAAGCTGAATATTTAATTCTATGTTCCCCTGTGTTTGTATTTTGGAACAAACTTAGAGAAGATTTGCATGTTAAGTCAACAATTTCTGGGTGTACATTAGTGTGGCAAAGAGGCATGGTTGAGATTTTATTGCTTTCACCAAAGGCAGAAAACATCTTAAAGTATTACAGGAGAGGGGAGATAGAGAAGAATTACATTCAGATTGAAATTTCATTGCCTGTAGTGTTGTTTTGGTCAATTCATGACCACCTGCATTTGAAGTACTTCATCCAAAACTTCAATCATCTTTTGGTGGTCTCAGCACAATTTGGATGAAGTCATTCTTAATGGAGTCATAATCAGGAGGCAGTTAAGCTTATTTATGTGCTCCTTTTGAAGAAAAACAAAAAATTAGAAATGATATATGTAGGTAATAAGGAGAGAAAGTTATGTCATTTCAGTATGTCACCTGACCAGATTTACCAATCGTTACTGGTACAGCTGCAAAATTTGGGTACACTACCTCACTACACTGCTGAATCATGCAGAAGAATACTTATTGCAATAAAGATATGTCATTATGTATTTACAAATGTTCTGGCTATATTTGGAAATTATATCTGGGTAAATAGCACTGTAAAGCATGTGATGAATTAAAGACTTGATAAGTTATCTCGCACCTTTGAACAAAATAAAACATGTTCTACTTTTCTCACACTGTTGAATGGCCTTACTTGCCATATTAGGAAGTTGAAAGTGCTTCTGTTTTCTTTTTTTCCCCCAGAAGGACACGTATCATCTTTCTCTTTCAGACCTGACTTTATAGTCCTTCTTACGTTGACTATTTTTGCACATTTAAATAACGTCCCCAAATCTGATATCTGATACTAGTTCAAAGTGAGACAATCAGCTAAGAATAACTGAAAATAATTACTCAAAGAGCAAGAAAAACATCAATAGCATGACAAATCAGATTGAAATTTCTTCTGAATAGAGTAACTGATCAAACCTTGCAATCAATATCTTGATTTTTTTCCCTCACCTTGCAGAGATTTTTATAACGCTCATACCATGGTTATGATACATCTGTGATCTCAGCCTCACCTGCAGACCTTGGAGTGCATATTCCTTCACATTTATATAGACCCAGTGTAATAAAGGGTTTTTCAGGAGGACAGCTAATGAGTCCTGGTGCAGGAATTGTGCCTGAAACTTGCTATTTGCGTCACCCAGTGAGGTGCATGACAAAAAGGATGCCTTCATACTTCTCCATTGTCTGGAGAGGGTGCAACCCCAAATCTGGCAAGGTGTTCCCGGTGCAATAAGGCATGTTTTTTCTTAAAGATTAGTAAAGTGGGAAGCAGGTAGCTGTGCTCAGCATTTCAGAGAAGGAACACATGCTTTTTCAAAGCGATTAAGTACAGTGGTCAAAACTTTACAGGACAAAGATTTTTTTATCAGCTAAACCATTAATATTTGGTAATCCGTGTTAGCTGTAGTATAGTATAATTTCTGTACATATCAGGTGAACTCTGCTTCATCTGAAGCTCATATGTCAACACCAAGATCAACTGGGACTAATATATGGTAACTGTTAGGCCCTGCTTCAAGGGTGCTTCCTAATGTCACCCTTTACGTACAACCAGTTTCAGAACTTGACCTTCTTACTCACTGCCTACCAGGACAGGGGTAGATTTGGTTACCTCAGAGAGCAATGTCAACACAAAGGCCCGAGGAAACAGCCATGGGGAAAACAGAAAGCTTCATGGTCAGAGGCAAAGCTGACACCCTAACATCACAGTCAGTGATAGAAGAAGAGAAAATTTTGTTTTCTGTAAATATTTACACAGCTCTGAGCTCAGTGAAGAGGAAGAGATAGTCCGAAATACAGGCAAAATGTTTCACATAAAACAGTCTCACTACTAAGGAAGTGAGAGGCGAGAGAATTTTTTTTGAAAGGAGAGGAAAAAGCTCGACGTTTATTCTATTCATCAAAGGGAAGGAAGAAGCAAATGAATCAGAAATCAAAGATTGAATATCATTGGTCTTGCTGACAAAGCAATCAGCAATCCCCTCACAGCAAGTACAGGGGTTTGTTGAACAAAGCAAAGGAATTTAAAAGTCTTAAACAAAATAGGGTCCTTCCATTTATAAAATTAGACATAATTTTAGAACAGCATTTTGATTTAGGAGCTGTAAAGAATTTCTGCATTAAAAATATATAAATCCCAATTTTGTGATGTACAATTAATAATGACTTTGTCCAAACCCTCTCCAGCCTCCTTTGTAATTCTCTTAAGAAAGCATTAAATGAGGGCATTTTCACTTTAGTTGAAAATCAATGACACTTCAATGAAGCATGCATTTCCAAAATATTATGCAACTGAGAGGCATGCAGTTCTGCAGCAAAGTCAGAAGGCCAGGACTTTCTAAGTAATACTGCTGATTTAGTAGTGTAAATCTTGAAAAAAATCACAACCAGCAGCTTTAAAACTTAGAGGTGGCATTGTTAGTCCTCTGGAAGTCTCAGGGTAAAACCCTGGGGTTCATTACTTCAAACTGCATAATGTAATGCTCAACCAATACAAAGCAAAGCAGAATGATATCTAGGATCTATTTTTCTGGGATATTTTCTGAAAACATGATTTCTTTTTCTCCAGCCTTTTTTTTTTATGGATGGGAAGAAAGAGAGCAGGAGTACAATACAGAGAAAAAAGCAAGAATCCAGAGCTTTATAGCTATAAGACCATGCTATAAGGTGTAAAGGGTGAGCATATAACCACAGCCTGGCAATTCCATTTACTGCAAACACCCTGCCTCTCTTTCTGTTTATTCTGTGCAGATTGTAATCTCTCTGTATCATCAGTGTCTGTACCACCATTAGGGATGGCTTAAATCACTTTCAGCTGGAGTGTTAGAAATAATGAATAGGGGTGTACCTGTACTGGACAGGAAGAGATCCAAAAAGAAAAGAAAAGGTAATATAAATATTAGAGTTAGTGACTTGTTGAAAACCTCTCTTCCATCATAGATAGGAAAGAAACAGAAACTGCAAAAATAGAAACCAGAAATTTGTGTTCCATGACATCACAAAGTGAATATTCAAATCCATTGCCACTAGTGTTTTCCAGCTATTCCTTGCTTCCCACCAGCTCTGTCCTATGGAAGCATATGGACTAATTTACTTCTTCTTCTATTCTCCAAATTTCATCTGTAGTTATGGAAAAAATCATCAGCTGAGATTCTTTCCATGAACTGACAAATTACCTAGTGGCTAAAGCAAAATCTCTGTTAAACACCTCATGTTATCTTAGGTACTGGTTATATAATCCCTTATCAACAAAAAACTTTTCTATGTGTGTGAGTGTGTGCGTGCATGTGTGTGTGTTTAAGAATAAGAAACTCACATTAAAAAGGCCAAAAAGGAATTTCTAATGAGAAAGGATGTGCCTGCTTTTGGAGAAATTAACTGCTCCAGTGAATTGCAAAGATAAAGCAGAAGAAATTATCCAATAATTTGTCTGTTGTAATTAGAGATGGGACTAAGCTGCTAAATTTTTAGCCAGATTCAAATTATGGGGACATCTAGAACTGGGGTTATAGTTTTGGCTCATAGACTTTCAGTCTGAAGAACAGATAAAAGCTGAGGGACCTGGTCCCCTGCCACTGCATGCAAACAACTGCCATAGACTTTAAAGGCAGTAACTCAAATCCTATGGCAGAAGATTAGGAGCCAATTACTGCAAGTTAGTGTACCCTATTGAAGATATTTTCCCTTTGGTCATAACACTGAAAACTGTCTTATGATACTAAGACAACAGTAATTAATTACTTGCCTGCTGCAGTGGGAGAGCTGAGACCCACAGGTTTTCAAAACTACATTTTAGCACAGACACCTAAAAAGCTCTCATTTTCCAGTAAAATGAAACTTCACTTCCAAACTTCATATTTTAAAACTTTTCTTTACCCATCAGAAATAGGTGGTGATGTTCAGAGGGAGGGAGAGAAGAGGTAGTGCAACCATGGGCAGTACTCAAAGCTTTTCGTGAACCCTCCTAACCAGTTGGCCACACGTTCAGCAGTCAAAAGAACAGGACTAAGTTACTGAAGACCGAAGTGTGGCATGTAAGTATATGGACACCTTGCATGATAGAGCCTGAACAATGCATTTCAGGTCTAGTAGGTATAACTCTGTCTGCCATTGAGGGCTGCATACTGACCCTGCCGACCAGGAGGCATAAGGGAGCATCTCACACCTCCCCTCCTGGCTCCCCTGCTGCATTTCAGCAGGGCCTGCTGAAACTCTCATCAATGTGCTGTGATGATGTAGCTGAAGTAAACCGCAGTGCAGGTACGGTTGTTTATGTCTGAGCCTGAATCTCTGCCTAACAGACCATAAAAATTTATCAGTGGTTTTCTGCTCAGTCACACCTGCACCAAGAGCTGACCAGGTACAGTGGTGCGAGTAATCCTCTGCTGGTGTCTATCTTTATTACTAAGGCAACAACTGGAAGGCAGGAAGAAACAGAAGATAACTGCATGTAGATAACCTATTAAGCAAGCAAAATGTAACAGCAGTGGAGATAATGGCTGAGACGAGTGTACATGTATCTGAGGAGGAGCCAGAAAGCAGAAATCCTCACCAGTGTTCGGGCAGTGATTTGATGGCGGGTCTCAGGGGAACGGAAACATTTGGATGAGAGGTTCCCCCTCACTCTAGCAGCAAACGGAAGCGATGTTGAGAAAGATGCTTTGCAAGGTGGAAAGTTATCAATAGGTGAGAAATAACAGTCCAGCAGTGCCAGCAAATTGATACTGACCTTCCAGGAAAGCTGCTGCCACCATCAAAGCATCTGGCGTGAGCCAGTCCCACGCAAATAACAGAAGGCATAATTGCATCACTGATTCTGGTTCCCACAAGTTCAAAAAGAGTGAATAAAGCACACTATAAACATGAACATATTCCTGCTAATTAAGTAAAAACTAAAACAAAAAGCAAAACAATTATCAAGCAAATGAAAGAAGCTAAAATCAGCCCAAACCCTATAAAATCTGCAGAAAAAAGCAGCTAAAAACATGACTAAAGCAGACCTCAAAGCACAGCAGCCATCTGTGCCAGCCAGGATCTAGTAATAATGCAACTCCTAATAGCAACATGAATAATAAAAGTAAAACTCTCATGAGTTGCTACAGTTTTTTGCAGTAACAATAATAGATTTTTCTCTGTGGTCTCTGCTCTTTATGTACGGATCATTATAACTGTGCTTAACATTTGCAAGGAGGATTCTCCTTTTTAGATGTAACTGGGGGGCATATTTGCATTCGGTGGTTTAAATCCAGCTTTGGGAACACAAAGCTGTGCTCCAAGGATTTCCAGGAAGAATTCCTCCCTTTGCAGCTGTAGAGCCCAAACTCCCACTGTTGTACCTTCTTTGTCAGGGATTCATTTCACAGCCGTTTCTAAGAAGATATTAAGCTAAGACACGGTGTAAGTGTACATGGCTTTGTCGCTCTGTCAAAGGAAGAACATCTATCCTTCCCTTGCTTTGCATTCCTTAATGCTTCAGAGATCGTCTTGCTCTTCTTTGGTGAGCTGAAAAGTTCAAGAAACAAGCAATTGCAGTGGAAGCAGCGGGACAGCTATTGCTTGACAGAGGAGTTTGAGTGGCTTCTGGCCTTATTGATAGTAGTTGGAGCAAGAGCAGGAAAATAGAAAGGCTGTCTCAGCTGGAGTCTTCTGGGAAGTTTAGGTTTTCAGAAGGATGATAAAAATTGGGTGAGAATTCAGAGTGCTATGGAAATGCTTCAGAGTGCGAAAAATACTGCCTACTTAGAGAGAATTACAGTACTCATTCACCTTAGCAAAGGAGCCAAAGGACAAGTTGATTAGCAATGCCTGGAGAAGTTATATGATACAGGAAGAGCTTTTAAATGTAGAGATACAGGTACAGAAAAAACCCAAGTGTCAGAAGGTAGAAGCTGGCAGTAGTCAAGACGTCACTATGTTGTCTGCGTTATCAGCCTCATAGAAGTTTGCAGAAGTGTAAAGGGGAGATTCCATAGAAGGGCTTTGAGAATGGTAAAGGCTGACCATATCCAGTTCAGCCTAAATAGCACTTTAAAAATACCCCAGCCATGATAATAATACGATCGGGAAGTGCTGCAAGAGATTAACCATTTAATCAGAAAGGTCTTCTCTACAATTTTACTTTCCATCCTGTGAAAGTGATCTGTCATAGCACTGGTTTTCTTACCTCTCTGAGGAGGAAGAAAAGGATGACAGAAAATGCCTGTTTCCAGGAAAGGAGAAATAGAAACATTCAGCAAGGACAGAGGGTAGAAGAGGGAAAATAAAATTTAGAATAAACATCCCAACTATTTAGGAGAAAAGGATTTTGAAATTTGGTTGTGGGGTTTTCTTTGAATCAATGTCCTGTGCTCCCTTTCATTCTGCAGACAGCAACTCCATTAAAGAAATATCACATTTGACACGTATATTATGTTTTTACTTGTGTGTCTTTTGAGAATGCAGATGCCTGGTCCCGCTTGGTGCAGAAGAAAGCTGCTCTTCTGCGTGCAATTTCTACCTAGACCCCCCTGTGGGAGAAGTACTGTTAATTTGAGGCAACAGCTTCCCAACAGAGATTGCCCAAGAATGAATTCCTTGTGCCCCCATTATGTCTGTTCCCAGCTGGAGAGTCTTTCAGCAGATACACTGTGCCTTCACAATTCATTGCTAGGTGAATTTTCTGCCACCATGTTAAGCATTGTGCAATGTCCCCTGTGTAACATTGACTGAAATGTAGAAACGATCAAGTCATCTGAAAGGATATGGGGAGGTTTTAATTTCCTGAAATAGACCTGCTGTTCAGGCAGTATTGCCTTCTCTATAATAGGAAGTTCAGGAATATCAATTTCTAAATTTGTCTATTCAAATTAGACCATTACCATTAATGCCAACTCCATTGAAAAACCATGAGTCAGGCCCCCCAAAAACCATGAGAATTTAATGGTGTAGAAACATTGCCTCTTTTTCTTTGTATTCTGATTTTTTCAAGCCATTTAGAGACAGGTTTTCAAGAAGTTCTTCACAAAGGCAAGATTAGAAATTTACTTTTTTCCCCTCTTCGTGAGAAGAAAGGTTTTCTTGTCATCATATGAGTTCAGGAGCTGAGCCAATGTAAAACTGCAGGAGCTGACAACACTGCCTGATGTTTTTTCAGGTGCTTCTGTCGCTAAGAGATGCTGCACACCATCATGACCAAGTTAATTGGTTAGACCTGTCCAACTGCCTGTGCACAGACGCTTAAGTGCACAGTCATCATCTCATATAAAAATAGAGCTGGAAACGGCTTCCTCTGGTCCACCTTTTTGGTTATGGGTAAGATCTGATAAATCTGTGCCATTCTTGCTCAGCCTGTTCTTAAAGATCCTTGACAGTGGAAGCTCAATCATCTCCTCACTGTCTTATATTTAGAAAATAATTCCTAAGTTGTAACTTGAGTCTTTGCTGGTGTAATTTAAGATCATCTCTTCTTAGCCTGTGAGATATCATGAAGAATTTATTGTTCCATTCCACTGTGCAACAGCCTTGTCAGGTCTCCTGACAGTTTTTCTTAAGTTTAATAACTCAGTCTTTCAATCTTTTCTGTTAGATTGTGTTTTCTAGGGCTCTGCTCATTCTGATTGCTCTGCTCTGGAAGTCTCTCCAAGAGATTCACTTCATGCAGAAGCACAGCGTGCAAATCTTGGACATGCTATTTTAACTAAGCCTAACTAGGACTAAGTAGGCAGGAAGGACCATTCCACATGTCTTACTGTTGAACTTCGGGTTATGCATCCTAACATGGTATTAACCTTTTTCATATCAGCTGGGTATCGCTGCTCATGTTCAGCCTGTAGCTCCCTATGCCCTCTTGAATAGTCCATGATCAGCTGCACTTATTCTTTTATTATGCAGCTGCTCATTCCTACCTGTCATTAATACTTCACACTTACTAAATAGCACCATATATTTTTCAGATTATTTCTTCAATTTGTGAAAACCATCTTGATTTCTAATTCTGTCCCTAAATATGTGTACAGTCTCTCCTAGCTTTCCATCGGCTGCAAATTTAATAACCATATTCTCTGTTCTGTTGCCTGAAATGTTAGTGACTGAATAGAACAAAATCCAGAATAGGCTCTTGCAGAACCTCACCTGATAATTACTTTGTGGATAAAGTTCACAAACCCAAGTTTTCACTCATGATGTAATAGTTTCATTTAGACTATGTGTCCTTAGCAATGCAAAGCCAAAAGCTTTTCTAAATGAAAAGCTGCCACTCTTATTTTTTCCATATGCACCAGGAAAAGCACTTTTCAAGATTAATGAACTAATCCTGTTTTAAGAATGTAGGCCACTACCATATTAATTTTCAAAGTTTAATAAATATTTATGGCCATCTGTAATTACCTTCAAAAGATTTCTATGTATTTCCACACAACATGCCTTTGTCGCATCCCAGATACGTGTGCCTATCTATTACTGCAGCTAGTCTCTTCTCTGGCACCTAATTCTAAGATAACCCTAGGAAGAAACATCAACTATCTGACCCTTTTCTCCCTTTCTGGCTCTTACCAGAATCTCTAGAAACAAGTTCATGTACATTCACTTCAACATTTCAAACCTGACTAAAGGAGGTAAGCAAGTCTAACCATGAAACATAGCATTGCACAACAGATTAGAGCAGTCACAGATGATCAACATATTGAAAATGGCAAACTGACATTTGAACATGATTCTCAAACAATGCCAACATAATTATAACCAATGTTTATATTTAAGGGTCTTTTGTTCCTTTAGAACATACCCTTGTTAAATTATTCTTGAAAGTCTTGTTGAGCTTTGCTTGTGCAATATTGCACAGAGAGTCTCACATTTCTCGAGGGGTTACAGAGCTAATCCATGGTTTCATGTGCCGCCTCTGTGCCTTGCAGTAGTCTTTGTACAGGAGTTGGTAACGTCATGAGGGTCCATGCAAGTATAAAGCCCTGGCTGCCCATTTGAGCATAGGTTCAGGGATTCTCCTTATAACCCCTGCAGTAATTTAGTTGTGGATCTGATATGGGGAATGATCTGTAGTCTATCATATGGGTAGACTGTTCATTTGGTGGGAAACACATTGAGACAGTCCAACATAAAAATTATGTTAAAGACATTCTGTTGTGAGGGCTTGTAATTTGTACACAAGTCTGGGGAAGAGCACTGAATCAAGAAAACTTAATTTTGACAGTCCTGATATATAGTCTATTTTGGTTAACCAAAAGGAACACATACATTTTCTACATTAGAGAAATTTCCATTATTTTTCTCTCAGCCATGAAAATCGATTTTGATGTGATTACACTCAGAGGCTGCTTGATGTGCTTCTGACAGTACAAAATGGATAGAAACGGTGGGTGGTGTTGAATTGAGGATACTGTGGTTAGCTGAACTCTGTCACAAACTGAAAATGGTAAGATTAAAGCACACACCATTAATGTATTGAGCAGGAGACAGAGCCCTAGGAAAAATGGTGATTATGATATTTTGATGTTGAAGATTGCAAAAGATTCAAAGAGCTTTCATCATCTTCTGTTTACTGTAATCACTGACATTTGTTGGACTGGAAGGAGGTCATCAAAACTCATCAGATGAAAGCAGGCCTTAACAGTAAGCAGTAGGGCTATGACTAAACATAGGTGGGCATGTGTAAAAAGAAGTCACAGTGTTTGGGAATATACAAAACAATGAGGGTTTCATTCTATTCACACTGATTACATTGGGCTCATGAGTGGCTTCATGGACACTACTTCTCTTTTAGAAATCAGAATTTGACCCCATATTTCTATATTCCAGATAAAGTATCATTTTTTATGAAATGCATATTGTTAGCCTACCGTTTAGGAGGATTCTCTTTTGCCTTCAGAATTTTCATCATGTTACCGAAAATTGTAACTAAGAAAACTCTCCAAACCAAAGAACAATTTAGAAAGCTGACATTGGTTTATTGTAACTCGGTGTGTGTGGGTGATATCTCCTTCCAGCATGCACACCAAACAGGGTTCTTTTGCTATCTTTATACACAAAACTTTCAGTGTTCATCTACCCCCTTTACAATGATAGGTTAGTAATTCACATACAATTATAATACTGCTGACACATTACTTCCACTATTACGCATGCTCAGGGGAAAGGTCTTCACCTGGACAAGGGTCTTTTTGACCTATGGGCATGATTTTTAGTATTGTAATGAGCTTCTAATGAGCAAAGTTTGCAAAAAGGACAAGATTTTTAAACAAAGCTTACAAGGACACTGCAGATGTACTAATGAGCATGTACCCTCTCGCTTTTGATAAGAAGGAGGCCCATCCCTTGTTATCAAACCTTCCAAACCTTGAGTTTCCTTGCTAAATTGTCAATGTGCTCAGAGCATCATCAAAACAGCTTAACACACAGAGAAAACATTGTCAAAACCAGAGCATCATCAAAAGAGCTAAACATGGTCAAAAACAGAGCATCATCAAAGCAGCTTAACACACAGAAAACATCTCGACTGCAATATTACTCCAAGAGTTAACCTTTGACACTTCAGCTTGTTAGCCTAACACACACAAAGAACATCTGGCCTATGTATACTACTACTGTATTTTCTAGTAGTTAACCTGCAACAATTGCTTCAAAAAAAAAGAATCTCAGAACAAATAGAAAGAAAAGGAGTGAGTAATAGGTGAATGTCAAAAAGCCTGAGGTTTCAAACTATTTAGTCATTCAGATGTGTGGATGGTCTTCTGAAAATGTTTAGACTTGGCAAGATTGGAACTTGCCAGCTGGCTATTGAGGCAAATTGCAAGCATTTGTGACCATGTTTTTCTCTAGCAGGACTAAAGGTTTGTTGTTATATGCTTTAGTGGATACTTTGCTTATAGATAGTAAAAATAACAGAAATAAACATCCTATGTTTTCAACAATGTTAAAAAAACAGATTGCTATCCCAAGTGCTTAGGAAACTTCTATCATCTGAAAGGTATTTTAGCATTTTCTATGTTATGTCTTGGGAGCAGAGGATTTGGCTTTAATGAAGCTTCCCTGACTTCTTGCTATATCAGAATTATCAGGATGCCTTCTGTTACTCTTTCTGTCCAGGGTGACAACAGGTAAATATGGGTCTATTAAAAAGTGTATTTTTAAGACTTCATCTCACATTTTTCAAATGACAAAAAATATTCTATTTTGGCATGGATTTTAAATGTAAGAATGAGCTCGTTCTGAATTCATTCATTCTCAATAGCATTCTAATGGAGTTAAAGATGCAATCAATAGGGTTATATATGTAATAAATCAGGTCCTATGGAAATGCTATAAAATGTATGCAATTAAATAGCAATTTATATCCATCTTAGTTACTAGCTGCTTTGAAGAACTGACAAAAGAATTATGGTCTGGACTGAGCAAAACTCCAAACATGTGTCAAGCTTACGGTTCCCATTGACAATGAAGTCTAGCACAGTAATGAATGTTTTTCTGACTGAAGTCTTTAATCGCTCTGAATCTCAGTTACCTCGATACAAATAATAGTTCTTTATCCCAGAGTACTACTGTGCAGATATACCTGTTAATTTTATAAAAACATGCAGATATAACAGTTATGGAAGCAATATATGCCCATGCAAATATTTCTGTCTGCCATTAGTAATCATCCTTCCTTTACACTTCTCTCTGTACTTAAACAGTTGTGTTTGGCCTTCTATCTTTCATCAACTGCCTGCTTCAGTTCATACCAGGTATTTCCCAAATATTAATGAAACATGCTTTTGAAACTAGGGTCTCACTATGTGTATCTTTCACTGTCTTCAAAGAGAAGCAATCAGCCCTTCATGGCTCAGGGTAGAGGAACTAGATGTAGTCTTTCTGTAAAGTAATAATCACATATCAAATATCTGGTCACCATATTTGGTGAAATGGAGTGTGCTACTAGTTTTCTTTGAACAGAAACCAGTGAAAAGTTAGGACCTACTTCTATTTCCCAAACATGTCCCAGTCCTCATTATCACTTAATAGTTTTTGGAACAGTAGGAATTACGTAATGTAAAACAACTAGATGGTTTAAGAGAACTAATGCCCATCTGAAGGTGCTTAAGAGCCAAATGTACTTATAATATTGAAATAATTGGTAGTGTGGAGATTTTGAAAACTATACTGTGAGCTGAGGATGATCTAACTTCATTTCAGCTGTGTAAAGATTTGAGTCTGGTCTGAGGTTGTTATCTGCATGACTTCAATGTTAATGAAGAGACATTCATAAACATCATCAGAGAGTGACACAGTCCACCTACTCTAGTCTCTTCTTTTACAATGGATGAACAGTTTATTGGAGGTATTTATCACTCTTCACTGAGTGCACGGAAACCTACATAGCTAGCTAAGGCTAGATTAAATTACAAGATTAAACTGTAAAGCTAAAATTAAGATATGAATGCCATTTTTACACTCAAAAACAAACCCAGTTTTGAATGTCTTGGTTGTTTCTGAAAATGGAATTTCATTACTTTTGAAATTGTTATTCTCTCTATGCTTTTGCAGTGTGAATGATGGAAAAGTATTACACAGTAGTTATATCTTAATAAAAAGTGCTTAACAAGCAAGAAGTATTTATATAGTATTCTATTAATCTAAATTAAACTCAGTTAAGTCCTTCTGGGATACTTACATGGTATATTCTATCCTTAATGTGTTCACATTTCTTCCTTTACTGTTAGACTGAAGTATGTGTATGTATCAAGAGAAAATTACTTCCATGGGGTTTCATTTTAAAACCGGACATGCAAATCCTATTAATAGGTCAAATTTTGAAGTCCTTACTAAGTATTTCTCTCTCATCACTCCATCAAGATTTTCACAGACCACTGTTTACTTTTAGTGGTTGGATCTGTTGTTACTATAAGTTTCACATCTAATTTTACTGGTATGCAAATGTATCTCTTAATACAAAGTTTTATTCAAAATGCAATTTAGACTGCTTAGGGGTATTGTATTTTTATTTTGTTTTGTTTGCTTTCCATGGTTCTGTAGACATAAATATACTGCCTTACTATGGAAATTTTCCCTCTGGCTTTGTAGTAACTATAATAGAGTGACTTCCTGGTTGGTTTTTTTTTTTTTTTTCTTTTTTCTGGTAAGCTTCCTCGATATATACAGATGGACTGAACTAATTTGTGAATTGTAGGCAATTCTTCAGCATGGGAATTGAACAAGGAGATCTTGCATTGTAATGTCCTTACATACCTTCCACTGATAGGTCCCTTGTACCCATATCAGGCTGCACACATTGCCAGACCTGAGAAGGTATGGGTGAGTTTAATGCAGCTATGGTTCTTTTCAAAGATCCCCTTCTGGTTATCTTCTGCTTTAGTATGCTTCACAATAAGGAATAAGAAAAGGGAGAACTCTATTCCCTAATTTCTTATTCCCAGCTACAGCCTCCAGTTCACTGGAGCTTTGCCCTGGATACTACTTTACGAAGGTAGCAGTAAGGGATGTGGAGGTTGTGAGGCCCCTTCTCAGACTTCTCAACTCTATATATGTGCTCTCCATACCTGTCTCACAGCACTGGCTTTTGCTCTTTCATATTACAATGTGTTGACACAGTCAATCTGTAATTAACGTGAGACTTTCTCTCTCCTCCACCATCACTCTAGTGACCCTAATAGCTGAGAAGTAGAAAGAGCTTTTGTGTGAAAAATGGGAATTCAGCTCAATCTCCATTATGTTTACAATTCTGGCAGTGTGTTCAAGAAGAGTTTATCAGAGACCACTCTCCTGACTGTTTTTTCTAAAGGGGCCAAGTCTATCCTTGCTTTCACTTCCATATGCTGAGTTTTGTCGCATACAACCTTACTGCTCACTGCCTTTGCTTCTGGCACGGCTGCATTACAAATGTATAATGAAGAAATTCAAGCTGTTGACCTGAACACCCAAAGTTCCTGAAAATTTTGCTTTATCCTACATCTCCGCTTCCACATTCCATGCATCTTTTCCACCCTGTCATTCACTTAGTATTTTCACTTTAATGCTCTGTCTCCTTTACCTCTCTTATTACTTCTGTCATGTGTTATTCGTTTTCTCTTTGGTGTTTCTTTCAATCCTCTTTTAAAACATACTTTTCTGAACAGTTCTTTCTGTCTTTTCTTACATAGTTACTAATTCCCATAACAGTGATCTAGTATCTCTGACACAGCAGGATTTGATGTGGTGAAAAGGCCAACATATAGGAGCTACTAGTCTTCTTCTCACCTCCTTTAGTGAGCTGGTGACATGTCCTTCAATGTCACAGGGTGTGGGAGAATGACTATTAGTTCTTTGATTTGAATTAGCTCATTGGTTTTTCTCACCTATGCTATGGACAGACACATTTAAAAAAAGATTCAAATTTACACTGAACTCATAAAAGCCTGGCAGTCAGGTGCTCAGCTTCCATCCAGTTTCCCTGGTGAACACACATGAACCAAACAGAAGCAGAATGGAGAAAACTCATGCTACAAACTAAAACCCCCAGTCCACGTGTTAGCCACCATGAAGGAGGTGCTTGGGATAAGGTACGTTTTATTTAATGTTTTAAAACACTGCATACATTTGTAGTTTTATTTCTGAATCTATTTTCCATACTGGATTTTCGTTCATTTTATTAGAACTATTATTTTGGGCCAAATTCCAGAATCCTGACTTGAAGTCAATGAGAGGATAATTTGAGTACAGACCAAATAAAAATTGAGAAGGTGTTTTATCTTTTGGCACAGTGATAGTACCTTGCCTGGAATTCTGACCTTGCAATGTCTAAGAGATACAGCCCTGAAATAGCATCCAAGAGGAGATTTGGTCAGGGCACAACTGAAAGCAGATGGCATATATAACAGAAATCATTGAAAACTAAAAGCCCTGCTGAGAGCGATATATGACATTCTGAAGGAAATCTGCCTTTGACACATGGTACTATCATTTTAAAAATTTAAGATCTCTTTTATGAATTGTAAAAAACCACACTCTGGGTCCTGTTGGTCTCTGCTCTGCATTTGCATTACAGAGCAAAGCAGGAGCTACCCTGCCAGCTCCTGTTAATAACACACCTCCTCATACATTCACCTCATTCCATTACGGCTGCAGGAAAGGGGAAAAGCGTTTCTTGTCCACTTCCCAAGTTGTGAGACTGCTTTTTAACAAAGAGGATCCACCAAGAAATGACAGATGAGGAGGAAGGTTGTGGTGTTCAAAAGATCCATTTGTGGCTCCTTCCCTTGCTCGTAAGGGTTAGAGCAACTGCTGAGCCCGATACGTGGTCTAGCCAACAGGACACTGCCTTTTTTTCTCCATAGGAAGAAGATTTTCCCTTCCCCAGCAGTGTAAACACTAAATATCACTCAGCCTTGACTAGTCCTAGAAACTACCTACAGGAATGAGAAATCTGGCATTGTCTCCGACAATCCTAAACAAAGTCACAAAACTGCTTCCTTTTTGCCTGTTCATATAGTAATGCAAAATTGTGTTTTAAGCTTGATTTGATAATTATGACTGAAACGTATGTAAACTAAGATATTTAAGTGATGTACAGTATGCTAGGATGTTTTTTGCAAGACAAATCACATTTATGAATTCAGTCCTGGAAGCAGAAAAAATTTAAAGAGCATTTGTAAAATGTAACTTACTCTGATGTAAATATTAAACTATGATATCTGCATGAAGCTAATCAACCCAAGCATTCTGTCAAAGCCCACATGACAGGCTCGCTCATCCTTGACAGCCTAATTGACACTATTAGTCTCATGAGGAGAGTAACTTTCACAATAGTGTACAGTACATAAAAATGCGAAGAATTTATATACACCAGCTACCTTTCACTGAGATGTTTCCGAAATAATGTTTAGACTGTGTAACAACGATTTTCATAATCTTATATTCTATGAGCAACCAGCAGCGAGGCATACTGTGTTTCCATCCTGCAACGCAATAGTCCTGTGGAAAAAAAAGAGATCAGAAACTAATTAAAACTTCTAACATAATGCATACGCCTGAGAGGGTTGAGTTGAAGTGGGAAACTTAACCGTGACATTTTCTAACTTTGGAATACCTGACTTTGCAACCTTAGTAATGCTCTTTCCCCGTTGGTTTAGTTAACATCCACATTTGGTGGTGCACAGGGGATCATTTGTAGAGCAAATATGCAACGAATCTCTGCAGTCCATTTTGAAGTTTACTTTAAAATAGTAAAAGATGAAAGTGCCACTCTGAAGTATTGTTTAAGATCTCGCACTGCCTTGTCCATGTTGTGGTGTATTTGTCCTTGCAGGACAGTGGCAGAACGTAAGATCTGTATGAGCTGTAATAGAGCAGAACAGTCAAGTGCATGTTTGACCTTTCCTGAAGATGACTTCCCAATGGTGAGAAGCTTTCTGTTTTTATATAATTGGTCATGCAATTTTAAGGATAGCTGCTTTTATGGTCTTTTGAATCAGTCTGTAGAGAAATTAACATTTTTCTTCCCCTGTTTCCCCACCACCCCCTCCCCCCCTCATCTGTATATTTCATATGTGATCATGACTAATATGAATTTTAAAAAAAATCTTCAGAGGGAGAAGATAATGCTTACTTTGATAGTGTTTATAACATACTTTTCTATTTATGTGAAGTCCCCTAGGACTATTAAAACCCAAATGAATATTATAATTTCTATTAATATTATGGGCTATGTCTAGAGTACCTACATCTTAGGTATGTTTCTATAACACTGGAGTATTGTATCTCCATGTAAGATATTAATATCTTGAGCAGGAACTGTTATTGTATGCTTCTGCACCAGAAAGCATAAATATGTCTGCAGCAAATTCAGGCTTCTTACTTAGCACAAGCATAAGAGATAATGACATCAGTGTGATTTAGCCCCAGTTCTCTTACCTTTATATAGTAGAATTTCCCATTCTAACCAGGCCATCTGGGGAAAAAAAAAAACAAAACCAACAACCAACCAAACAAAAAAATCCCCACCAAAACCCAAACCAAAAACACCATATAGAAAGCTGGGATCTATCTAGACTATTTTGTGGTTTTTTTCTGTTATGTTGCTTGACAAAGAGATAGATCAAAACCTTTTCTTTAAGAAACTACTTAGGGAAGTTAAAATATTGACTTGGACAAAGAGAATCCCAGCAATCACTGAAAAACAGCCCGCTGGTGTGTAGCTGTGTAGCAGCAATGCCTGGGGTTGCAGTCCTGTAAGCAAAAGCCGCTAAAACTTGGCTCTAGCCTTCTATTCCCACCTGTACCTTCACGAGCATTCATCTGATACCACAGTGAGGTGGGTAAGAGAGTGATGCTAGCAGAAAGCTAACCCAACAAAAATGTTTCTCAGCTCCCTGAGCCAGACCAGCATAGGATGAGACAGGGCTGATGCAAAGGACCAGGAACCTCTGAGCTTTCTCTCTTTCCATTTCTCCTGCCATCTCTCAAAAATACAGAATAAACACACAGTCTGTACTAGAGCAGTCAAGTAGACTGTAAAAAGTTAGGAAAACATAACCTTCTATCACATTAATTTTAATTATTTGCCACAGAAATATTTGCTTTCACCAAAGAGCTTTGACTTACGAAAATGAAATGAAGAAGTTTTTAATTGCAAACACAAATACATTTGTATTGGGTTGGTTTCAATGTTAGCCATCACTATTATTTTTATTTAATAGTACATTTCCATTGTTAAGTATTATTTCTTTTACTTCTGAGGTGTTTGAAAATGTAGATGTTATTGTGTATATAGGGAGTAGGAAGATATATCTGTGTTGATTTCAACTGAGTCATTTTTTGCTTTTGCATGCTTACACAAGGTGCATAGCAATGGGTATTTTTATTCATTACCAAACAGCTGCATTTGCGTTCATTTGGTTGCAAAGCTGTTTACTTTTGAAATTACTTTATTAATTGAAAAACTTGTAAATATTAGTAATGTCTCCTCCTACTGTAATTGCTACCACATTTTTATCCACATTCCCCTTACATTTGTTGCATATCAAGCCTGTTCAACTACTTCAGTAAGAGGGAATAAGATATGCTAAAGAGGGAACAAGATGATAAAACAGTATTAGTTAGCTTCATCTATTCCTTGGATCTCAAATGCTGATAGAAATATTAATGAACTGAGACCATGACGATTTCAGATAGGACTGCTTTACTCACATGGGGACACTCAGATCTGGAGAAGTTGCACCATGACTCTGATTTAAACAGGCTTCATCTGACAAATCCAATCTGGATCCTATCACTGTGACAGAACTAAAATAACACACAAGGAACTTGTTTCCTAACCATGTTCTTTAATTCATTCATCTGTAGACTGCATTTTCAATCAGCCCCAAATCTGAAACTCTTTCTGTTTATTTATTTATTTACTTATTTATTTTCTGTTTGGAAACTAAGAGATGGTCCTGATGCATAAGGCATTTCTTTTTAATTATTATTGTTTTTTATTTTGTGGAAACATCTGAAATCCTGAATTAGGTGCAGACCTCATTCTGCAAGTCCTCAATTCTTGCTGGGAGCTCTGCTTGGAGGGCTTGCAGGATCAGTTCAGAGAATATGTGAGGAAGATAAGGCAGAAAAAAGAGGAGAGAAAGAGAGAGATTGAAAGGGATTTTGTGGAGACAGAGATATATTAAACTAGTCTATGCTTTCTATTTTCAGTATTCTAAGGAAAGTTCAGCTCTGACTTCAGAAAAAGGATTCAAAAGAAAACATGCAGCCAGGATTAGTGTTTGCTAGCATGCTTCACTATTAAATTCAGTTAATGTGCTGTTTCAAAAGTCATCTCTGAGAGAACTTTCTGGAATAAAAGAACACGCCTTGTTTCTTCCTCTCTCCCTCTCTCTTGTCTTTCACACAAATGCACACCTGCATGTTCGCAGCGCCTAACAGATTTCATAGTGGCTAGATGAGATACAGCATTAACCACAAAACCTTTTGGTCAACCTAATGCGTCTGTTTTCTCTTAAACATAACTAGGCTGACTAGTAACCTTTTAAAACCCAAACTTCTTTGTAAAGCAGAAAAAGAAACAAAACAAACAGTCTTTATAAATAAATTAAAATTCTAACTAAAAAGCTAATTATAAGGGTATTTGTTTTGTTTGAGGTAAGGCACATCTATTATCATAAAGATAATTAACTCAGTCTGACAGATCTAATAAAAGGACAAGTTTAGCATTGGCTTAGCCAGAAGCCCAAGGCAAGCAATTTTTATAATTACTAGTTATTGTAACTGGGCTCAGAGAAAATGGTCTGTGATATTTAAACAGTAATGTTAATTTGCATTTAGACCCATTTTTTTTCCTCTTTCCCAGGCAAGATCTATTTAGCTGCAATGAGTAAAAGAAACTTGAATAACTTAAAAAAAAAAAAATAAGAATAGCTCTCTCTTTACTGAAAAACTTGGTCTCTTTATGCCTGGATAATTAATATCCTCACAAGGTAAGTGCCCTGGTAATCACAAACAATTAAACAGCTTAACACGGTTTTAACAGAGAAAACGTTGAGTCTTCAGCCTGAAATTATGTCTGTAGACTGCATTTATTTGGGGCAACTGTATCTATTAATGCACAGACCTGCTATATGTACCTCCAATGCCCATGCCCTCAGCATGCCCCTGCTGTTGAGCAGGTGAAGAAAGGGCTGGAGAGGGGGGAGGAAAGCACTCAGCTGCTGTAAGGAAGTGGTTCCCATTCACAAAGAGAAAGGCAACAAAATAATGTTCAGGAATATATGCATAAGAAGGAAATTGCTCCTGCTGACATGGTGTAGTAGCCCTTTAACTAATGCTTACCTCGACATTTCACACACATTCTCTGCAAGAAAAACAAATCAACATTTTAAAAGGAGAAGCTTATTTTTTAACTGCTTCTGTAATGCAGGTTTTAGAAATAAGTAATAACTAGAGTGAGAAAATACATTGGTGATATACTACGAAAAAGCACTTAAAATACTTGCCATTCAAGTATGAATTTCATTATGCACTACATGCAGATAATGCTAACCCAGTGCATTTTGCCAATGCAGGGCCAGATCTGGGGAGCACTTTGAGATCATATAGGCCTAAGCTCCCCAGTTTTCGAAGCACTGTGGGGCTGGTATAGGGATGCTGTAAACTGCCCTAAATCCTTTGAAGGCAACTAGAGTTCTACAGAACTGCATGGGTTTCCCACGACAAAGAGAGCAATGTAGAGCGTGAAGTCTTTGTTCACAAGATGGTGGAAAAGACAAATCTGAGATGCTCAGGAATCAAAGGGACCAGACCGATGCATGTTGGAGCACAGAAAGAAGCAGCCCTTGTTTGCTGCCTTGCCTGCTGCTCTTCCTCAGTCCCAGCCTGACAGCAAGAACCCAGATGCACACCCAGACTGCAGTGTTCGGATGCACTTCCCCACCCATTAGTTCACAACCTGTTTCATGACAGGGTATTTTTAAGCCAGTTCTCCAATTTTGAGCCCCAAGAATTTGTGTTATTCATTATCCATTCCATAGTATATCACAGATTTTATTTTGTCATCAGCCATGATAACTTTGCTGGTTACCATTATTTTGGTTATTGTTACATGTGGTGGGATTGGCAATTGACTGTTCCTACTGCGTGCTGTCCATTCAGTGGTACTGGTGGAAGTTTTGTTCACAAACCCTTTTGCTGCCTGGTTGTCTGAGACTGCCCCAGCTTTTTGTGCTCCACTGTTAATGGGGTTGATGTGTTTTTAAACAGCTTGGCCAAGATATATTTTTTTAATGGGAGGCTAAATTTAGGATCATAAATGCCTATTTGAACTCTGAAATTAGCATACACTTTATCTTATGTTTGGCTATTGGCTGTATATTAATAATTCAGTTTTTGTCTTCAATAAAATGTACTTTTCCACTAGATAAGAAAAATGAGATTTTTATCTATTTTGACTGAAGATTCTGATGATTTTTTAAAAATTTATTTTTTCAGCCTTCTTGTGCTTGGAGGATTTATGAATTTATTTATGCAGAAGGTCCCCTGCCCACTAAAATCCCAGTGTGACTTTGTGTATCTGAGTAGTCCTACCAACACCATTGAGATTACTCACCATTTGAGTAGCTATATACGTGCTTTGCTAGAGGAGAGCTCAAGGTTCTGATCATTGAAGATAATAGGCACTATCTGGGCTACCGACTAAACACAACACGCAAGGATTTGGTCCTTTTCAGAGTCAATGGCCCAAGAAGATCAGCAAATATTCATTTCCAGCTAATGTGGAGAAAGGAAAGTTCAAGGCTGAGGACTGATTCTACTAACTGCAATCTAAGATGAAATCTCCGAGCTCCTGAATGCTTATAGACATCAACCTTGTCTCATGAGTTTCAGAAACATGTTGCCAGACAGAAACAGGCAGACAAAATTCACTTTTTAGTCTGTATTTATGACCCTTGAAACCAGAAGATAGACAGAACAGGATTTTGAAATTTGAGTGGGGAAAAATTCCTTCCTCTCCTGAATTGTCACATGCATAAAAAAACTAGAAGCATGACATGCTTTGTAGTTCCCATCCACCCTGAATTTTGGCAATTTTTAAGGTGGTTTCTCTAGAGTCCTAGGATTTTATTCAGTGTGCTGTACTTCTAATCTTTACCACAGTTCCTGGGTGAACCTAACAGTAATACTCAGTTTTCTTGATGGTGGAAATTGTGTTTTCCACTCTACAGCTCTTATTTTCTTCCATAAATTAATAAAAAAATAAGTGTTGGGGACAGTTCTTATATTTTAAGAATGTAAAGTGGGTCAGCTTTTGGCCTAAACGGATTGATGGAGCCCTTTAAATAGGCTCTTGCTATAGCATGTTATTAATCACTGCAGCAGACAAAAAATACATTGTTTCCTTGCTGAGAATAGCGTGTTTTCCTTTGCTTATGAATTCTTTTCTCTTTCTTTCTCTTTCTCTCTTTCTTTCTCTCTTTCTTTCTCTCTTTCTTTCTTTCTCTTTCTTTCTTTCCTTTCTCTCTCTCCCTCTTTCTCTCTCTCTCTTTCTCTCTCTCTCTCTCTCTTTCTCTCTCTCTTTTCCTCCCTCCCTTCCTTCTTCCCTTCCTTGGCAAAATGGCTTTAAACTACAGATGTGCTAATCTGTAGGAGACTCCAGAACTCATTGAACTGTGGGCAGCGTAGGTACTAATCTACCTGGGTTGGGAGACTAAAAGAATGAACAATTAATTAAATAGCCTTGGGGTTATTTTTCAAAACAGCATTGTAAGCAGTGATGGGCAAACCTCAAAAGGTTTTTACACTGAGTTCAGCTCAGATCAACCCCCTAAACTTCATAGACTGATCTGATCATTGGAAGCATACATAAGAGGGCAAAATACTCTGAGGCAATATTTTAAGTTAGACCAATCAGCCTTGTGGGAGAAAAACAAGAAAATGTTTAGAAAATGCATTTTAATCTCAGGCCTGAGAGTCAATACACATTCTAAATACATTTAAATGAATCTATAAAAGAAAGCACGGGTGTTTAGACAGTTTTCAAAATATTGTTCAGGGGAAAATGCAGAATTTATTATTACATTTTATTGTTTCCAAAATGACTCAGTGCTTTGTAAAATTAGTAACAACTATTCCAACACGATACAGTTTACTTTTTTCATAGCTTTTATTTTTTGTTACTCCCACTGAACGAAAAGCCCTCCCTAAAGTGACATGCAAGATGATACATGCTGTTGCTGCCAAATCCCTCAGGATCATTTCTTCTGTGATACCAACTACATAAAAGCAAGCAGAGATGTCCGAGTATACACTTTGTATATCAGCTCCCATGATACTGCATAAATTGACCCATAAACTGTATACATTCATGTATCTTCCCCTCCCTGCTCTTTGTTCTTTGCCTACTGCGTATTCTGGCAATGCAGTAAACTGCTGGATGATGTAAACTTATTCTACCAGGCTTTAAGCTGAACAAGAGCAGTGTAAAACCATATCACAATGCAGAGCCCCATTTAATTTACGTTGTCTCTAACCAAAGCTTGGCACTCTGTTATAAGTAGCTGTCTATCTATTCCATTGCTTTTGATGGGCAGGAAGGACCAAGAAGATGCACAAAAATTTGTCTTTTCCAGCATATCATGGAGACATAAACTCAGATTCAAAGTTGTTTGGGGCTGCATATTACTGCACCATCAAACAGTGGAGCTCCTTCCTGGATAGAGCCTCCGGATGCGATGGCACCAGAAATAACGTGACATTACTTGAGTAAATGGGCGGATAAAACAATTGTAAGGATTTCTATCAGGGTTTTAAAGAGGGCCTGTACACACTTAGGTCATACAGTTTCTGCTGCAGCTTGGCAGTGATCTAGCTCTAACATTAATAGATCCCTCTTAGATCTAACAGCCAGATGGTCAGCAGTTGTGAACTGCTTACTGAACTGCTCTTGAAGTTACGCCAAGATATCTGTATACGCATATTCTTTCTGCAAGCCAGTGCTATAAGGTCACAGGAAGAACAAGGTCAGAAGTGAATCGTCTCATGTTTTTGGGGGTGTGTGTTGGCTTGACTGGCCCTGCACAGTTGCTGAGCTGCAAAGAGAAGAGGCGGAGGTAATAATTCATAACAAGTCAGTAATTCATTGAATTTTTGAATCTTATGTTTGCAAATTGTCCATGAACAGACCCTGATTTTCCTGAATGCATTTGTTACTCAGAGTTATTTGCTGACACAGGAAACAGAAACCACAGAAATTATGGCTGGGGCTTACCCTTCTTTCTTAAAGGCTGAGCAGAATAACCATCAACTAGGCACTTACCATGAGGGCCCGTGAAAGAAAAATGGAGCATAAAGTCAAAATATGGGAAGCTGAGAGACAGAGATAACCATCATAAAAGGGTTTGCAGCCTCTTGACCTCAGTGATATTACCAGCTACATGCCATAACTTGATCTTTGGCATTAAACACTCTGCTGAGTAGGTGTTTGCTTTGTTACCCTCTTCCTGGCTGTTTTTTCCAGCTGCCTTAACCCTTGGGCTGCTGTCTGAACTTTTCATCTCTTCCTCTTGACACATCCTCCCAACTCTTAAGGAAAGTTCTGGTTACAATCCCCCTGACACAATGATCAGAGCTCCTCCCCAGGCGTTCTATGAGTAATTTGAAGGTAAAAATACACTCATAATTGTAATTGTTCAAACATTTTGATCAACTCTTTTCACCCACAGTATGATTTTTGCCTGCCTCTGCTGCTTTTGTCTGGAAATGTGCATATGTACATTTGTGCCCTGAAGCACTTAACAGTGTGAAGACAGAAGAGGATGGAAGACAATAGGAAACATAATTTCTGTCCTTCCTTTTTTTGGCATGCCTGCAGTTCACCCTAGAACTTCAAGCCTTTGCCTTAAACCTGGAACAACTTGAATGGCCTCAGACACTTTTTGGGATGACTTTGATAAATACCTCCAATGATGCCCGTACCTCAGTGGAATACATAGAACAGTGCTACTCTCTGGCAGTCTCTGCCCATTAGATACTTGCCATTGCCATAGTTACAAATTCAAAACTCACTTTCAATTTTTATTTCTCACTCCTTTTTTTACCATACCTGAGAACACAGCCAAAATTTCCACTCCCCTTCCCTTTTTTTTTTAATGTTGAACTGGAAATTGTTTTGAGCAGCTCCATTTTCAGCACATATTCCTGGCCTGGCATAAAACTAATGAATAGCCCATTTGTGAGAAGTGTAGACAGAAGGAATGTGATTGCAAGCAAATATGACTAGGAATTGAAACGAACGTTCATAGAAAGTATTTTGCAGTGTTCAGTCACACTAGCTAACCCTTAATTGATGGGACTAAGCGTCTCTGGTTAAATGCATTACCTAAAGTAACCGAGCTGCACTAATGCACATCGCAGTTTTGCACTTGCCATATTGTTTCCACATGTGAGCAGTGGGGCTGTGTGAAACACAGCTTCAGAGGTGCAATGCAGGATAGCCTAACAGGTGCAAGGAGCTTCTGAAATCTTCTGTCCTGCTTCTTCTCCCCCATCTTCAGCAAAAATACTAAAAAAATGAGGGTTAATGTTGTGGGAGTTTCTTGTTTGCCTTTTTAGAAAGATTAAGTGGTTATAATGACAGAATAATACAAGTCAGTGTTGTTTTGTTGCATAAATGTAAGGGTATCATACCAAAATATCATCACAAAACAGTTGAATTTAGCCCTTAGAAAAGGTCTTTTCAGGAGGGCTAGTCCTTAGGTTGGGGCTAGGTTTTGCACAGCTAAATCATGATCCCTCTTCCTTACTTCAATCACAGCGAGGCTGCCTTGAAGCAATTACTGCCTTCTGCTCAATTCCACCTGCTTGGGTGGAAGTGAGCAGAAAAGGCCAGGAAGACCAAAAGTGCTTATACCACCTTTAGCAAGCCTTCAGGACTTTCCCAGTTCTCAGTGTGGTGGCTGTGATTCCATCACCTGTGTGTTGCTATTTGATGCTTGATACTAATCAAGACAAAGGCTTTTTTCCTTTTCTTTTGCCTGTCAATGACCCTACCATGGTGAAGAAATCTGAAAAAGGTTACTAAAACAATGGAAAAGCGTTCCTGTATGCAGCAGAATGTGCAGTAGTATGAGCAGTATGTGGTAGTAACTACAAGCAGTATACTGTAGCTATCTCCCTTTGCTTCTTTTATGCTTTTGAAAGAGAGCTAGGCTCATCCTCATGCCAGCTACTAATGTTGTCTGAAGGCAGACCCAGTGGAGTGAGACATGCTGCTCCCGTGCCTCAAGTTATCTTATCAGCTTCCACTCCTGATCCCTGGCATGCAAGGGAATTTCTAGTATAAACCTTAAGCGCTCCCACAAGCCACAGAGTCAGCTTAAATGCAGAAATTATTAAGCTTCTTAATTTAGACACTTTATTTCTTAAGCCTGAATCTCTCTCCAAAAAGTCAGGGAGAAAAATCAGACATTTATTAAAATAGTCACTTATCTGACTGAGTTCAGCTTCACTGTAACTTTTCTCCTGAATGTTTGCTCACTCTCTGGTATCTTCATCTTTGGAAAAACGTTCCTGGAATTTGAAATTTTAGGAAAGATGAAAGAATGTGTGCAAATGAATAAAGTCTGGCTTTCTGGTAAGATTTATGTGTTTCATGAACACAGGCAGAATGATCCCACAGTTGATTTACCCTGCAAACATCCTGCACCCTAAGCTTTGCCCAGCAAGTGCGATATGAGGCTACTCTGCATCACCTCCGCTTGCTGGACAAAACACAATGCATTAAATACTTGGAGTAGTATCAGGGAATATGGTATTTCTGGTATAAAATTGGTATATGTGGTGTCAAAGTATTAAAAAATAAAAACATTAATTTTGTCACATTAAATTATTTCTATCACCTTCTTCGGATCCTTTCCTTGAGTTTATGCTCACATATGTAGTACTGTATCTTAAACGCCGAGCAGCTCTGTGCACATGTTTTGCTGCTTAGGCCTAATACAATATTTTGTTTGCCTTGCTCTTTCACCTTATCTTTTACTGATTCCTTTCTTTCTTATTTGTCGTGCTTATTGTTCTTCATTTAATCCTTACCTGCTTAGATAGTCATCTGACCTAGTTTTATGATATGGATTAAAGAAAATCCTATAATGTAAGTACTCTTGCTTTTCTCTATTCTGCCCTGTCATCTGTGTTTTGCTGGGATTTTGGTTACTGGGGCTGGCTTTGGTTAAGGCAGCTTCTGTGTCTCTGAGGCTTACCCCCTAAGTGACTGGGATCATGCTGTAAGCAGCTTTGTTCTCGAGTTTTCGGGTACCCATTATCTCATTGCTTCAAAAGCAGACTTAATTCTTCAACCTCTGAAGATAACTTTGTCTTTAATTATTCAGTCAGAAACTCCCACTGTGGTGAAATGGGGAGAGGAGGGGGAAAGGTCCCTGTATATTTTAAATCAGAAATGCCTGTTTGTTAGATAGTTTTCTGGGTTTGCAGTGTTAACTCACTCTGGATAAATACATACTTCGGATGGGAAAGAAGCAATCTCTTAACATTCTTGGGTTAAAAAGCCAGCAGAGATTTGTTCTGGTGCTGTAAATCCCTCTGCCAGTTTAGCAAGACTGGAAATGTGTAAGAACATTAATAAATAAAAGCAAACATGAACATCAAGGAAGAGAATTGATTCTTCCTTCTCTTTTCCACTCTGTGCTGATTCCTCCAAATTAGAGCTGAAGGGAATCAACCAAGAGCTGTGTTAATGTCCCAGCCCTAGAAAAGGTGTTAGATTGTAAGGTGTCTGGGATCAGCTCTTTATCTGTTCTTTTCATTGTTTATGAAGCTCACAGCCTACTTTTTCTTAACAGTTGATAATCAAGTACTACGTATGATGCTGACTGCTCAGTGCTATGGCTGATTTTCATGCCCTGTCTTGCCCCAAGACTTGCTCACTGATCCATAGCATTCCTGTGTAGGAATGCACCTGGATTTCATCTCTCATTTTCACACTTGCATAGTTTTTCCTTTTGGATGATAATGGCTGTTATAATTGCTATGTGACATACAGTCTGAGAGGTCTATCCCAATGTGAAAGTTCATACACATCACATTTTCAGGTACGAATTTCTATTTCTGCTATGCAAGGGCATAGAAGTGGGGTGTAACTATTGCTATTAGAGGTTTTAAACAAAACTTTGTAGAAGCCAGTAAGTAGTTCTTCATTTAAAAGAAATACAAACCTCCATCTTTATGGAACCAGCTAGCTGAAACTATAGGAACCTCTACCCAAATGACAACTGTGACCCACGGAACAAAAGAGTTTTTTCCACATCTCTAATTAACAATAGAAAAGATCAGGGAAATGAGAACAGTAACTGTGTATGTCTATTATAAGCAAAGGAAATAGTAAAACCAAGGACTACTTACATATAACTGGTAGACCCAATGACAGCTTGAAGCAGGAAATGGCTAAAAGAAAAGAGCTGGTCAGTAATGTCCTGGCTGAAAGTAGAGCCATAATCAGCTAAATTACCTATCGTTGCTTTGGATCTACTGTGCTCAGAGAAAGAACTTTGCATTTTGTCTGCACCTCGGATCACATGAAAAAAAACCCAACAACATCTTGCCCCTTCATCTATTTCTTCTCTACTGGAAATGATCTGCTGCTAAATGTAAAAATTTGATATCTGCTCAGGTCGTTAACAGGCTAGATAGATACTTCAGGTATACATCACTGTCAGTATCCACAAAATGATCATGAGACTTCAAGATTTGGTGCCTTTTTAAAAAGTCACAGACCTTGGAAACATGAAAATCTCATCTTTACCTATAAAATTCAATGTAATTCTAACCTTAGCAATTCTAGAGGTAATCCTGGAGAGCAATGCTAGAATGGTAGGAGTTTTTTAGATAGTTTAATTCCTCTGCATTTTTGACAGTCAGGGAGATATTTTCAGTGTAAAACACAGGATGTGGCTTTGTGAATGCTACTAAAGCTAATGAAGGTTGTATGTTTCCCATACATTGCACTGAAAATGTGCTCCCAAATGTTCTATGTGTACATGTCTGTTCCTCCGAGACTCCCAGGACTGTATGGTACGTGCCTGCCTGAACTGTGATCCCTCTGAACGCTGCAAAGCAGCTTTGTGCTGTTGTGGCACTGGCTACACCCCTTGCTGACCAGAAACGGCTTTACTGCTGTGCTGGTGCATTTAATTGTCAGTCTCCTGGTGCCTGGGAATGGAGTATATATACAGATGTACTGTCACAGTCGATGCAGTTCTACCAGACAAAGTGTGCCATTGTAATACAGGACAGGTGGCACCTGTGAATGCACAAACCTATGAATGCAAAATTTCTTCTCTGTACGCATTCACACACAGAATAAGAGGGAGACTGGCCAGCACCTTTCTCCCAGACAAATCGGCAAGGATAAAACCCCCTACTTTCTATCCAGGGATCTTTGTGGGTTTTTGTTTGCTTATTTGTTTTTAATAAACTGGCTATATGAGATTAAAATAGACAACACATGTCTAAAATAATCAGCTCTAGTGTAAACAGTACAAATGGACAGCATGCATGTCTTCGAAGAATAAAGGTACAAGTACCATACCAGATCTACCGAGCTTTTTAACCTGAACCCTAAAGCTGAATTGCTGCATGACTGTAAGCAAACCCCTGCGGGATAGATTCAGCCTGCTCCCTGGCTGGCCGTGCCGGGGAGTTATCATCTGGGTGCGAGTGCAGGTAGCTGAGGACACAGGCAGGCAGGCAAGTCTGTTTTTATCACAAGGTGAGGGTACTCTGCTGTTTGCGGATCAGAGTCCCAAGGGCTTCCAGTCTTTATAGAACTAATAAAGGACTGGTGTATCAGCCTTATTGCTTGCATGCTTTTTATTTCTATATATATTTTTTTTTGATGCTTTGAATTAAAATTAATCCCATGAATAATGTACATATGGTACTTTAAAATAGCTGCAAGCCTGCATCTGTGTTGTCCTACTATCTAAGGCTACCAAGATTATTTTATTACTCAAAAAATTCATTTCAGAGGATACCAGGAAATCTTAGCTTTGTGGATAAAGAAGAAAGCCGTTCCATGGGAAAGCCTGGTTACCTTTACAGAGGGCTTGAATTTCCAGTGTTTTCAAGTTACAATATTCCTGCATGAATGCTTTATATTTCAAAACCAATTTTACTTGAATTAATATGCAGGCTAGTCCCAGTATTACTGTAATCAGCTTTTTTTAATTTCAGAAAGGATATTTTCATCTATGTTTAAAGGAATTTATTGATACCTAAACAATTCTACTGATGCTAGAAGAGTCCCCAGCCTAAAATGCATGTCTAAATACTCATACAATTTTTGCTTAAGCAAATATTTTTTTCACAGTCAGGCAACACTTAATCTAACCAACATTTACTCAGATCAATATATTTTAATTGAAACTAATGGCAGATAGCTTAAACCAACAGATTTTTCACTGAACTAAGTACATTAAATCAATAAATTACTAAAAATTGCTATATCTTGTATAAAAGGTATTTTTATTCTTTGCTAAATTCATTTTATTGAAACATATGCGTATTAACAGTAATCGAAATACTGATATTTAGACGCTGCTGATGGCATCAGTGCATTTAGAAGACTCTAGGCAAAGTTACACAAAGAAGCTGTATAACACAAAGAACTAATTCGATGAAAGTGAAGAAGAAGAGGGGTGTGGGTTGTTTCCTTCTCTCTGCTACAAATTATTAGTCTGGTCTTGGATAAAGTACTTAGAGGACTAATTTAGGCCTGGGACTCCTCCCAGATCACATCAGGAAGGTAGGCAAGGCACCTCTTTCCTCAGTCATGCTCTCTGTGCCATCAGCTGGTGGAGGTGACTCTCTGGACATCAATTACTCTGGGAGTTTACAGCCAGCCTGGCCATTTCAACAAAGCATCTCAGGCTTGGTGAAACCTGTCAATAGTGGCTATTACTGCAAAGTCCGTCAATGTAAGAGAGAAGTGAGCACCTGGCTGTCTGTGGAAATCAGCATAGCTCAGGTTCTTGTAGGTGGAAAAAGGACAACAGCACTCCTCCAAAGCTCATCTTCTTTGCCTGCAAGCTTTTGGGCTGGGGTCTGTCCTCTGTCTACTGAAACAGCACATCATAATACTTGCCTCACAGCTATTACAATGGCAAGCTGATTGTAAATATCGAATTGGAAGAATTGGTCATTTAAACCAGACACCTATGGCATTTACCCATCTGGTACTCTCATATTTTCAGCAGACACCACTTCACTGTACGTAGGAGCTACAGCATAAAGAGAACTGGGTGGGGTGAGGCTGGCACATGGTCATCTGTTTTGGTATTCACTTACAATTACGGCATAATTAGCCCACTAATTGCATGCCCAAGTTTAGTTGATGAATTTGTATGTGTAATTATGGCTTATTGAAATACACTCTGTTTGTAATGCTTGCCTCTGTTTCCATGTGACAGAGAAATTTTCTTTTTCCGCTCTCCTTGTGTTGACTGCACATGCAGAAATGTAAAAGATGACCATAACCCATACAGGCAAGTATGTCAGACCATTGCAGAAATAGCAGCCAAACTGTAACCATCCGTCCTGCAACCAGATTTAAAGGAGTGCCTTGTCTTGGGTGCAGCACTGATGGCTTCAGTGGAATCTCTGCAGTGCCAAGGGCCACCCTTGCTTACAGAATCACATTATGGGATGCTAGACCTCCGGCTAATGTATCACCTGTTGGAAATGGCCTTTCAAAAAGCAGTCTCCACCTTCTGCAAAGGCATTTTCCAGTTCTTGATGAAGAAACTTCGGTAACTGCCCCAATAACTTTGCAAAACTGTTTCCTGATCTTTTTCACATTAAGACAGTGAGCAGAAGACGCTAAATCAATGTCATTTCTTAAGCAGAAGCAATATCTTTCTTACAATCTACAGAAAATTCTTCTTCCTTTTCTTCCACTTAGTTTCCAGTATGCAGCTGAAAAGCATGATCTAAGCACTATGGAAAGGATTTATCATTTAAGAAGAATTTCAGATGATGCTTTACACAATGTAAATCTTTGTTTTCATTTGATAAACTTTCTTTAAAAAAAATGTTCTTTCAAGTTCTGAAGTGGTTGCCAGGAATTTCTATCCCATGAGAAGATAAGGTGGCAGCCACATGACATATGGGCAGGTTTTTATGAATCCTGCAAGAGGTTAGAGAGACTGTCTCACTTTCAGAGAGATGCCACTGTATTTATAAGATGGTCTGTATCAGGGGAGAATCAAACTGAAACACACAGCCTTTACATTCTGTAATAGTTTGCTTTAATTAAAATTAGACTTGTTCCTAAGCAGAACTCCAGTTCAGAACATACACCCTTCAAAGTTTGGGGAAAACCAGATAATGAAGTGATATTAATTTTTTTTTTTAATTATTTTTCTAGTCTAGCTTCCTTTAAAAATAAAAAATTGATTGGACAAAAGCTTGAAGCTGACAGCTGGGGAGCTACAGACCCAAAGTTCCTTGAAAACTAAGTAGATGGACCACACTATTTCATTTTCTATGTATCTATTCCCCATGATTTATGATTCCCACAGACCAAGATCTGAAAATTCAGGCCAAAATGTTGAAATGAAGAGCAGAGAAAGTAAACAACATTGACATTTCAGAGCAAAACCCTTTCAAGCTCGATTATCCCTGTTGTTAAGGAAGCTACTGATGTAAGGGAAACTTTTAGAATGGAAGAACAAAAAGAAATATACCTTTTTGGAGGAGCATGAAGCTGTTGATTCTTTTGAGAATTATATTTCATATCACAGCTGTGTTCTTGGCTCAGCAGAGATCCGAAAGGTTAACTGGAGAAAAAGAAGAAAAAATCCAATTAAAAATGCACCCCAAAACCAACCATCAACTAAATTTCAAACTAAACCCAATCTTTCCCAGATTTTGTAGGATATCAAAGTTGCAGATTTTAATCTGAATGTGTTTGGCTCCTTCTTTGCATATCTGTGACCAGCGGTGTTTCAAATCTGAGAATACATGTCTTCCCATTCAAATACTATGAAATAGATGAAAATATATGAACTAGGAGGAAGGGCAGTCTTTTGCCATCTAGCCTCTCTTGTTATACTGTTTAGATTTCTGCACACTTTGGAGTCCTCATTATTTAGCCAGACCTTAGACCGTATCCTTTAAATAAGTAGCAATATCCACCTAATGAACAGGTTCCTGCACAACTTAACAGTCAAGTGCCATTACCTATTTAACAAGTAAGTTAATTGAGATGTTGCACACAGCACAATCCCCTTGTATGTTCAATTAATTCCTTACAACTGGCCCAGACTTGCTGCCATTCAAATACTTGCATAGAGATTTAGAAAAGGTAGTATATTTAGCAAGAAGATGAAAGGGAGGGAGAGATGACTAGACTCTTTCTAGCTCATCCTTTTAAAATGCTTGTTATACTAGACAATTCTATGCATTACATTGTATAGGATACACTGTCAGCCTGAGCACTTGGGTATCTCATTCATGCAGTTTGCAATTGTGTCAGTTGTAGTTAATTACAGCAGTCTTATGTTGGTATTTGTGCAAAGCCTTGAGATATAGCATATAATTTCAGAGTTTATTAATTATTACTAATAGATTTGGAGTGCTCTGACTGATATGATTTTGTGGGATTTTATGGTATGTTTTATTTTTAAAGCAGTCTGTAAGATAGAAACTCACAACCATGCATATAACATAATCTGTCTGGTTGGTTAGTCCTAAACAAGGGGTTTAAACAAAAAAGTCTTGCTAGCACAAAGCATCAGCACTTTTAATTACACTATTTTGTGATACAAGTTGGGCCTGTGAGATGACCTACAAGAGGAAGTCAGCAATTTTTGAGTGAGTACCAGCATATTTCTACATTTGCTTCCTTCAGCCTTCTATTCTCTTTCAAATGGATCAAGTTCCCTTTCTTTGGATCTTTAGTTTTATCCATTAGCACATCCCCAAAGAGTATTTTGTCAAACAAAGCAAAACACTTTGAAGATGATTTTAAGTTCTTTTGAGAGTTATAGCCAATACTTTGTTTATGTATAGTGATTATTTACTGAGTTAGCACTCCCGAAAGACGAATCTTGGTAGATACAAGAAAAATGCTTTAGATAATTGCTACTTGGTTTGATCTCCTGGTATTTTGTGGTATTTTATGGTGTCTTAATGGCATCACCTGAGATTCTTTGAGCACAAAAATGTTTTAAACTGTGGTCTGTAATAAATTGTAAGGGAGTGATTTTCAAATTCCCATAGTAAGAAACTCTGTTGAAAATGTTCTCATGTCCAGGTTGTTGTTCTTGACAACATAATAACAAATGGCTATACAAATCTTACAGCCGTAAGAAAAGCTGGGGAAAGAGATCATGGTTATTGTAAGCCTAAATCCTGCAATGAACAAGTGTTTCCATTCAACCTTTCCCACTTACTGTATTTTGAATATTAAAATATTGTTTGCCCTGTGCTTGGAAATATTTTCTTAGTTTATGTTCTCAGATGTTTGATAAGAATTGCTTCTCTCTCTGAATATCACTACCTGTAAGAACCCTGAGAAGAACTCTTGGTTCATCTTTGGTGCCTCTATTTGAAAGACACCTTTTAAAGGATATTTGTTGGTAAAGCTTTTTTTTTTTTGGGTCTTGAATTTATAAGATGTTGATGAGGAAAAAAAGCACATTGAAAAACTCAAAAGTCAGGTAACAACTAACTCACTTTCATTACGAGCAGATAAATATCAACCAAGAAGATCTCAACAGCCACAGCTTCAAAAATTAACAAAAATTATAGTTTTCATGTGTCCATAACATGAAAATACCGTTCAGCATCCATAAGAGTCAAGAAAGCTGCAGGATATTTTGAGCCTCTGGTGGCCGAGGAAGGCTAAACACTCTTCTGAGATGTTTTTAGTAAGAACAACGCTGAGATAGCACATTAGTCTATTTAGACACCAAACTGATGGTACCAATGATTTTTCATTACTCTGCACTCCACACGCCTCTTTTGGAACCAATGCTGACCACACAGCTTGGTATAATTGAGAGGCTGAGCTCTATTTCCATTTGATATTTTCCCTGCTGTTTCAATGGTAATATTCACATACAATAGACTGAGATAATAATACAAAACCTATATTACTCTCAAAAACATCCTTTGCTGTCTAAATCCATTGTACTGCCTGGGAGCTAGTTAGTTAATTATTAAAACAGTATCTAAAAATAATCAACTTTCAGAAAATTGTCAGGCCAAATTCCACTCTCATTCATTCCCAGACATCACCACAATGTATTGTAGCGTATGAGAGTAAATTATAGAAAACAGTGTCAAATTATTACTTTTCAATAGTGGCTAATTCATGTGTGGGTTGTATGAAATAGCCTAACTGCTTTACAGATAGCCATTACACTTCTTACCCTCTCTTTGTCTTGTCCTTTTCCTGCCAGATTCAAGCACAGTATTTGCTTTAGGAAGACCTGGGTATCCTTGCAAGATCTCTTTCATCTCTCATTGTAGATAGGATCTGGCAAAGAAGGAGTACCACATTATTTTAACACAAAGACAACTGTCACATTATTTCCCCAGTGTCCAATCACCCTGCAGGGGACAACTTCATCTATATTGTACCTGCTTAACATACTTCATTACCTCTGTCAATTACCAGCAACCTCAGCACCTTTTCTGTTGGCATTACACAATTTATTCTTTCCATGTCCCAAACAGTACCATCTTAGGAGCTCCCTTTGTAATGTATGTAAGGAGATATTAATCTTAAAAATGTATATTAGGAACAATTAAAATAGATTTTCAAGATGGTTTATGGCTTGTTTGTCAATGGTGTTCAGCACCTACTACTATCATTGAATCTCGAATATATGGGAGCGCTCCCTTTAAAAAGCAGACGTATGTATAGGTGACTATATTTTTCATTGACAGAGGCTTTCCAGAAAAGTTCTCACTGCCAAGTACAGCAGCTAACTTTTCCAGTTTAACATACTCTTTTAAGCTAAACTTTAAAGCTAAATAAACAGAGGCTTAATTTTACTCGCTTCATTGAGGCTTGCTGGCTAGGAGCTAAGGAGGATATTTACCCTGGGTTCCTTCTACTTCTGAGCTCAGGAGAGGGGGATTTCAGGCATCTGCAATTACCAGCAGGAAGGTGGGGTTGAATGAGGACCTGAAATTTGGGGGTGGAAGTAAGGTGACTTTAAGGCTGGGTCTCTAAACCCAGCAACAGGTGCAGCACAGGGGAAAGGGGTCTTGAGAGTCCCAGGGCAGAAAAGAGGTAAGGAGGCTCTGGAGAGAGGAGGTGTAAAACTAGGAAAATCGTTTGGTTGAGATAGAACTCATTAGTGTATGTAATTGTCTACTGGAATATTAAGCTCTGCTTATGATAATTGGCCTCAGTGACTGAGCCCAGATCACAGAAGAAGGAGCTTGTGGGGGTGGCAATGATGGGTATAAAGGACCCCACACAATTGTGCACAATTCCCCACCGTTTCTGTAG